>NC_072390.2:10537500-10837500 GCF_028885625.2 Pongo pygmaeus
GCCTAGAATGGAATGGAAAGGAATGGAACGGAATGTGGAATGGAATGTGGAATGGAGCATGGAATGGAATGGAATGGAATGTGGAATGGAATGTGGAATGGAATGGAATGGAATGTGGAATGATATGGAATGGAGTGTAACGTGGAATGCGACTGAATGGAATACATTGTGGATTGGAATGGAATGGAATGGAATGGAATGGAATGTGGAATGGAATGTAATGGAAAGGTATGGAAGGTGGAATGGAATGGAATGTGGAATGGAATGTAATATGGAATGGAATGGAAAGGAATGTGGAGTGGAATGGAATGGAAAGTGTAATGGAAATGAATGGAATGTGAAACGGAAATAGCATGGAATGCCTAATGGAATGAAATGGAATGTGGAAGAGAATGGAATGGAAAGTGGAATGGAACGTGGAATGGAATGGAATGAAATGTGGAATGGAATGTGGAACGGAATGGAATGACATGTATAATGGAATGGAATGGAGTGGAATGTGGAATGCAATGGAATGGAATGGATTGTAATGTGGAATGCAATGGAATGGAATGGAATGGAATGGAAAGTGGAATGGAATGGAATTGAATGGAATGGAATGGAATGAGGAATGGAATGGAATGGAAAGTGAAATGGAATGGAATGGAAACTGGAATGGAACGTGTAATGGAATGGAACCGAATGTGCAATGGAATGTGGAATGGAACGTGGAATGGAATGAAACGGAACGGAATAGAATGTGGAATGGAAACTGGAATGGAACGTGGAAAGGAACGGAATGGAATGGAAGGGAATGTGGAATGGAATGGAATGGATTGGAATGGAATGGAATGGAATGTGGAATGGAATGTAATGGAATGTGGAATGAGATGGAATGGAATGGAATGTAGAATGGAATGTGGAATGGCAATTGGAATGGAATGGAATGGAATGGAATCTGGAATGGAATGGAATGGAATTTGGAATCGAATGGAATGGAATGTAGAACGGAACGGAGTGGAATGAAATGAAATGTGGAATAGAAAGTAATGGAATGTGGAATGGAATGGATTCTAATGTTGAATGCTATGTGGAATTTAATGGAATGGAATGCGGAATGGAATGTGGAATGGAATGGAATGCAAAGTGGAATGGAATGGAATGGAATAGAATGGAATGTGGAATGGAATGTGGAATGGAATGGAATGTGGAATGGAATGGAATGCAATTTGGAATGGAATGGAACATGGAATAGAATGGAATGGAATGTCAATGGAATCGAATGAGGTATGGAATGGAATGTGGATTGAAATGTGGAAGGAAATGGAATGGAATGAGGAACGGAATGGAATGGAAGGGAATGTGGAATGGAATAGAAGTGAAAGTGGAATTGAATGTGGAGCGGAGTGGAATGGAATCTGGAATACAATGTGGACGGGAATGGAATGGAATGCACAATGAAATGGAATGGTATGGAAAGTGGAATGGAATGGATTGCAATGTGGAATGTAATAGAATGGAACATGCAATGGAATGGAAAGGAAATTCGAATGGAACGTGGAATGGAATGTAAAGGAAAGTGGAAAGGAATGTGGAATGGAATATGGAGTGGAACGTGGAATGGAATGGAAAGGAACGTGGAATGGAATGTGGAAAGCAATGTGGACTGGAATGAGGAATGGAAAGTGGTATGGAATGGAATGTGGAATGGAATGTGGAAAGGAATGTGTCATGGAATGCGGAATCGAATGTGAAATGGAATATGGAATGGAATGGATTGCAATGTGGAATGGAATGTGAAATGGAATGTGGAATGGAATGTGATGGAATTTGGCATGGAATGTGTAATGGAAAGGAATGGAACGTGGAGTAGAATGTGGAATGGAATGGAATGAAATGTGGAATGGAATGAATGCAATTGTAAGGAATATGGAATGAAATAGAATGAAATGTAATGGAACGTGGAATGGAATGTGGAATGGAATGTGGAATGGAACCTGCAATTTAAGGTGGAATGTAATTTAATGGAACGTGGAATGGAACGTGAAATGGAATGTGGAACGGAAAGTGGAATGGAATGTAGAATGTAACGTGGAATGGAAATGAATGGAATGTTCAATGGAATGGAATGGAATGTGGAAAGAAATGGAATGGAAAGTTGAATTGCATGTGGAATGAATGGAGTGGAATGAGGAATAGAATGTGGAATGAAATGGAATGCAATGCGGAATGGAATGGAATGGAATGGAATATGGAATGGAATGGAAGTGAATGTGGAATTTAATGTGGAGTGGAATGTAATGGAATCTGGAATACAATGTGGAAGGGAATGGAATGGAATGCACAATGAAATGGAATGGTATGGAAAGTGGAATGGAACGGAATGCAATGTGGAATGTAATGGAATGGAACATGGAATGGAACGTGGATTGGAATGTGGAATGTGGAAATTAATATGGAATGGACAGGAAAGGAAAGAAATGGAATGTGGAATGCAATTTGGAGTGGAATGTAATGTAATGCGGAAAGTAATGTAATGGAATGGAATGTGGAATAGAAAGTGGATTGGAATGTGGAATGGAATGTGGAATGAAATGAGGAATGGAATGGAAAGGAATGTGGAATGGAATGTGGAATGGAAATGAATGCAAAGTTCAATGGAATGGAATGTAATGTGGAGTGGAATGGAATGGAATGGAAAGTGGAATGGAATGGAATGAAATGGGGAATAGAATGTGGAATGCAAAGGAATGGAATGCGGAATGGAATGTAATGGAATGTGGAATGGAAAGGAATGGCATGTGGAATTGAATGTGGAATGGAATGGAATGGAATCTGGAATAGAATGTGGAATGGAATGGAATGGAATGCGAAATGGAATGGAATGCAATCGTATGGAATGTGGAATGGAAGTGAATGCAATGTGGAATGTAATGGAAAGGAACATGGAATGGAATGTGGAATGGAATGTGGAATGTGGAATTTAATGTGGAATGGACAGGAATGAAATGGAATGGAATGTGGAGTGGAATGTGGAATGGAATTTGGAATGGAATGGAATGGATTGTGGAATGTAATGGAATGGAATGGATTGTGGAATATAATGGAATAGAATGGAATGTGGAAAGGAATGGAATGGAATGCAATGGAATGCGGAATGGAATGTGGAAAGGACTGTGGAATGGACTGTGGAATAGAATGTGGAATGAAATGTGGAATGGAATGGAATGGAAAATGGAATGGAATGCAGAATGGACTGTGGAATGGAATGTGGAAAGGAATGTGGAATGAAATGTGGAAAAGAATGGAAAGGAATTTGGAATGGAATGTGGAATGGAATTGATAGGAATGTTGAATGAAATGTGGAATGGAATGTTTAATGGAAAAAAAATGGAATGTGGAATGGAATTGATAGGAATGTTGAATGAAATGTGGAATGGAATGTTTAATGGAACAAAATGGAATGTGGAATGGTATGTGGAGTGGAATGTGGAATAGAAAGTGGAAAGGAATGTAATGGAATATGGAATGGAACACGGAATGAAATCGAATGGAACGTAGAATGGAAAGTGGAATGGAATGTGGAATGGAACGTGGAAAGGAATGTGGAAAGAAATGGAATGCAACGTGGAATTGAATGTGGAATGGAGAGTGAAATGGAATGAAATGGAATGTGCAATGGAATGCGGAATGTACATTAATGGAATGTGGAAGGGAAAGTGGAACGGAATATGGAATGGATTGTGGAATGGAATGTGGAATGGAACGGAATGGAAGGTGGAATGGAACGTGGAATGGAGTGTGGAATAGAATTTGGAATGGAATGCAATGGAATGTAGAAGGGAACGTGGAAGGGAATGGAATGGAACTTGGAACGGAACTTGTAATGGATTGTGGAATGGAACTTGGAATGTAATGTGGAATGGAGCGTGGAATGGAATGTGGAATTGAGTGTGGAATGGAGCATGGAATGGAATGGAATGGAAGGTGGAATGGAGGGTGGAATGGAATGGAATGGAAGGTGGAACGGAATGTTGAATGGAACATGGAATGCAAAGTGGAATGGAACGTGCAATGGAACGTATAATGGAATGGAATGGAATGGAATGTGGAATGGAATGGAATGGAATATGGAAAGGAATGGAATGGAATAAGGAATGGAAGGTGGAATGGAATGTGGAATGGAAAGCAGAATGAAATGTGGAATGGAATGGAATGGAACGAGGAATTCAATGTGGACTGCAATGCAAAGGAATGTGGAATGGAATGGAATGAAATGTGGAATGGAATGTGTAATAGAATGGAATGGAACGTGGAATGGATTGTGGAATGGAATGTGGAATGGAATGGAATGGAATGTGGAAAGGAATGTAATCGAATATGGAATGAAATGTGGAATGGAATGGAATAGAATGTGGAAGGGAATGAGGAATGGAATGTGGAATGTAAGGTGGAATGGAATGGAATGGAATGTGTAATGGACAGTGGAATGCAAGGGAATGGAATGTGGAAGCGAATGTGGAATGGAAAGTGGAATGGAATGGAAAGGAATGTGGAATAGAATGTGTAATGTAATGGAATGGAACGTGGAATGGAATGTGGAATTGAATGCAATGGAATGTGGAAGGGAATGTGGAAAGAATGTGTAATGGAATGTGGAATGGAATGGAATGAAATGTGGAATGGAATGTGGAATGGAATGGAAAGAATGTTTAAAGGAATCTGGAATGGAATGGAATGGAAAGTGAAAGCAATGTGGAATAGAATGTGGAATGGAATCTAATGGAATGTGGAATGGACAGTGGAATGGAATGGAATGGAATGTGGACTGGAATGTGGAATGGAATGTGGAATAGAATATGTACTGGAATGGAATGGAATGTTGAACGGAATGTGGAAATGAATGGAAAGGAATGTGGAAGGGAATGTGTAAAGGAATGTGGAATGGAATGTGGATTGGAATGCAATGGAATGTGGATTGGAATGCAATGGAATGTGGAATGGAATGTGGAATGGAATGGAAAGGAATGTGAAATGCAATGTATTGGAATGTGGAATGGAATGGAGTGGAATGTGGAATGGAATGTGGAATAGAATGTGTAATGGAATGGAATGGAATGTGGAATGGAATGTGGAATTGAATGGAATGGAATGTGGAAGGGAATGTGGAAAGAATGTGTAATGGAATGTGGAATGGAATGGAATGAAATGTGGAATGGACTGTGGAATGGAATGGAAAGGATGTTTAAAGGAATCTGGAATGCAATGGAATGGAAATTGAAAACAATGTGGAATAGAATGTGGAATGGAATCTAATGGAATGTGGAATGGAAAGTGGAATGGAATGGAATGGATTGTGGACTGGAATGTGGAATGGAATGTGAAATGGAACATGGAGTGGCATGTGGAATTAAAAGGAATGGAAGCTGGAATTGAATTTAGAATGGAATGTGCAATGGAACGTATAATGGAACGAAACAAAATGTGCAATGGAATGTGAAATGGGATGTGGAATGGATCGTGGAATGGAGTGGAATGGAATGTGGTATGGAACGTGGAATGGAATGTGGAATGGATCGTGGAATGGAATGGAAAGGAATGTACAATGGAATGGAATGGAATGTGGAATGGAATAGAAAGGAATGTGGAACTGGATGGAATGGAATAAGGAATAGAAGGTGGAATGGAAAGCGGAAGGGAAAGTGGAATGGAGTGGAATGGAATAGAATGGAATGACGAATTCAATGTGGACTGCAATGCAAAGGAATGTGGAATGGAATGGAATGGAATGTGAAGTGGAATGTGTAATAGAATGGAATGGAACGTGGAATGGAAAGTGGAATGGAATGTGGAATGAAATGTTGAAAGTAATGTAATTGAATGTGGAATGGAATGTGGAATGGAATGGAGTGGAATGGGGAATGGAAAGGAATAGAATGTGGAAGGGAATGAGGAATGGAATGTGGAATGTAAGGTGGAATGGAATGGAATGCAATGTGTAATGGACTGTGGAATGGAAAGGAATGGAATGTGGAAGGGAATGTGGAAGGTAATGTGGAAGGGAATGTGGAAAGGAAAGTGGAATGGAAAGGAAGGGAATGTGGAATGGAATGTCGATTGGAATGCAAAGGAATGTGGAATGGAATGTGGAATGGAATGGAATGGAATGTGGAATACAATGGAATGGGTTGTGGAATGGAATGGAATGGAATGGAATGTGGAATGGAATGTGGAATAGAACATGTACTGGAATGGAATGGAATGTTGAACGGAATGTGGAAATGAATGGAATGGAATGTGGAAGGGAATGTTTAAAGGAATGTTTAATGGAATGTGCAATGGAATGGAATGGAATGTGGAATGGAATGTGGAATGGAATGGAAAGTACGTGGAAAGGAATCTGGAATGGAATGGAAGGCAATGTGGAATGGAATGAGGAATCGAATGGAATGGAATGTGGAATGGAATGGACTGGAATGTGGACTGGAATGTGGAATGGAATGTGAAATGTAATGTGGAGTGGCAAGTGGAATTGAACGGAATGGAAGGTGGAATGGAATGTGGATTGGAATGTGCAATGGAACGTACTATGGAACGAAATGAAATGTGGAATGGAACATGAAATGGGATGTGGAATGTATCGTGGAATGGAGTGGAATGAACCGTGGAATGCATCGTGCAATTGAATGTGGAAAGTATCGTAGAATGGAATGGAATGGAATGTGTAATAGAACGTGCAATGGAATGGAAAAGAAAGTGTAATGGAATGCGGAATGGAATGTGTAATGGAATGTGGAATGGAATATGAAATGGAAAGTGGAAAGGAATGGAATGGAATGTGGGGTGGAACGTGGAATACAACGGAAAGGAATGCGGGATGGAATGTGGAATGGAATGTGGAATGGAACGTGGAATGGAATGGAAAGGAACGTGGAATGGAAAGTGGAACGGAATGTGGAATGGAACGTGGAATGGATTGGAATGGAATATGGAATGGAACTTGGAATGGAATGGAATGTGGAATTGAATGAGTAATGGAATGGAAGGTGGAATGGAATGTGGAATGGAATGGAATGTAATGTGGAAGGGAATGTGGAATGGAATGTGGAATGAAACGTGGACTGGAACGGAATGGAATGTGGAATGGAATGTGGAATGCAATGGAAAGGAATGTGGAAAGGAATCTGCAATGGAATGGAATGGAATGTGGAAAGGAATGTGGAATAGAATGTGGAAAGGATTATAATGAAATGTGGAATGGAATGTGGAATGGAATTTGGACTGGAATGTGGAAAGGAATGTGGAATGGAATGAGGAGTGGCATTTGGAATTGAACGGAATGGAAGTTGGAATGGAATGTGGAATGGAATGTGGAGTGGAACGTGCTATGGAACGGAATGGAATGTGGAATGGAATGTTTAATGGATCGTTGATTGGAGTGGAATGGAATATGGAATGAAACGTGGAATGCAATGTGGAATGGATCGTGGAATGTTAAGTGGAATGGAATGGAATGGAACGTGGATTTGAATGTGGAACGGAATGTGGAATAGTAAATGGAGTGGAATGTGGAATGGAATGTTCAATTGAAAGGAATGGAATGCAGACTGGAATGGTAAGTAACGGAATGGAATGTCGAATGCATTGGAATGGAACCTGGAATAGAATATGGAATGGAATGGAATGGAATGCAGAATGGAATGAAATGGAATGGTATGGAATGTGGAATGGAATGGAATGCAATGTGGAATGGAATGGAATGGAACGTGGAATTGAACGTGGAATGGAATTTGGAATGGAAAGCAATGGAATGTTTAATGGAATGCAGAATGGAAGGAATGGAATGGAATGGAATGGAATGCGGAATGGAATGTGGAATGGAATGGAATGGAATGGAATGTGGAATGGAATGCGGATTGGAATGCGGAATGAAATGTGGAATGAATTGGAATGGAATTTGGAATGGAATGTGGAATGTAATGAATCGGAATGTGGAATGCAGTGTGGAATGGAATGTGGAATGGAATGGAATGGAATGTATTGCAGACTGGAATGTGAAATCGAATGGAATGGAATGTGGAATGGAACGTGGAATGGAATATGGAATGTAATGTGGAATGAAAAGTGGAATGGAATTGAATGGAAAGTGGAAAGGAATGTGGAAAGTAATGGATTGGAATGTGAAATGGAATGTGGAATGGAACGCAATGGAATGTGGAATGAAATGTGGAATTGAATGTGGAATGAAACGTGGAATGGATCGAGGAATTGAATGGAATGGAACTTGGAATAGAGGCTGAATGGAATGGAAGGGAATGTGGAATGGAATGTGGAGTGGAATGGAATGGAATGTGGAATGGAATGGAATGGAATGTGGAATGGAACGAGTAAAGGAATGGAGTGGAATGTAGAATGGAATGTGGAATGGAATGTGGAATGGAAAGTGGAATGGAAAGTGGAATGGAACGTAAAGGAATGTCAAATGGAATGTGGATGGGAATGTGGAATGAAGAGTGTAATGGAATAGAATTGAATGTGGAATGGAACATGGAATGGAATGGAATGGAACGTCGAATGGAACTTGGAATGAAACATGGAATGGAACGTGGAATGGAAAGTGGAATGGAACGTGGATTGAAATGTGGAATGGAAAGTAGAATGGAACGTGGAATGGAATGGAATGGAAAGTGAAATGGAACGTGTAATGGAATGGAATGAAACGTGGACTGGAATTTGGAATGGATCAAGGAATGGAAAATGGAATGGAATGGAATAGAACGTGGAGTGGAATGTGGAAAGGAATGTGGAATAGAAAGTGGAATGGAATGTGGAATGGAAAGTGTAATGGAAAGGAATGCAATGTGGAATTCAATGGAATGGAAAGTGAAATGGAAAGTGGAATGGAATGAAATGGAATGTGGAATGGAATGGAATGGAATATGGCAGGGAATATCAAATGGAATGGAATGGAATGTGGAGTATAATGTGGAATGGAATGGAATGGAATGCGGAATTGAATGGAAGGCAATGGTAAGGAATATGGAATGGAAAGGAATGGAACGTGGAATGCAATGTGGAATGAAAATCAATAGAAAGTGCAATGGAATGGGTAATGGAATGGAATGGAATGTGGAATTGAAAGTGGAATAGAATGGCATGGAATGATGAATAGAATGTGGAATGCAAGGGAATGGAACGTGGAATGGAATGGAATGGAAGGGAATGTGGAATATAATGGAATGGAATGTCGAATGGAATGTGGAATGGAATGGAATAGAATCTGGAAAAGAATATGGAATGGAATGGAATGCAATGCAGAATGGAATGGAATGGAATGGTATGGAACGTGGAATGGAATGGAATGCAATGTGGAATGGAATGGATTGGAACGTGGAATGGAACGTGGAATGGAATCAGTAATGGAAAGGAATGGAAAGTGGAATGGAAAACAGAATGGACAGGAATGGAATGGAATGGAACGCGGAATGGAATGTTGAATGGAATGTGGAATAGAATGCGGAATGGAATGTGGAATGAAACGTGGAATGAAATTGAATGAAATGTGGAATGGAATGTGGAATGGAATGGATTGCAATGTGGAATTCAGTGTGCAATGGAATGTGGAATGAAATGGAATGGAATGGATTGTAATGGAAAGTGGAATAGAATGTGAAATGGAATGGAATGGAATGTGGAATGGAAAGTGGAATGGAATGGAATGGAATGTGGAAAGTAATATCAAAGGAAAGTGGAATGGAATGGAATGAAATGTGGAATGGAAGGGAGTTGAATGTGGAATGGAATGTGGAATTGAAAATGGAATGGAACGAGGAATGGAATGTGGAATGAAATGGGCAATGGAATGTGGAATGGAACGTGGAATGGAATGGAATGGAAAGTGGAATGGAACTTTTAAAGAAAGGAATGGAATTTGGATTGGATTGTGGAATGGAATGTGAAATGGAACGTGGAATGTAACGTGGAATGGAATGGAATGGAATGTGGAAATGAATAGAATGGTTCTTGGAATGCAACGTGGAAAGGAATGTGGAATGGAAAGTGGAATTGCACGTGGAATGAAACGGAATGGTACATGGAATGGAATGTGGAATCAAATGAAATGGAATGGAGAATGGAAAGGAATGCAATGTGGAATGTAACGTGGAATGGAACGTGTAATTGAATGGAATGGAACGTGGAATGGAATGTGGAATGGTATGGAATGGAAGTTGTAATGCAATGTGTAATGGAATGTGGAATGGAACGTCGAACGGAACGTTGAATGGAATGGAATGGAACGTTCAATGGAATGGAATGGAAAGTGGAATGGAATGTGGAATGCAAAGGAATGGAATGTTGAATGGAATGTTATAGAAGGTAGAATGGAATGGAATGGAGAGGAATGTGGAACGGAATGGAATGTAATGGAATGGAATGCGGAATGCAATGGATTGTAATGTGGAATGGAATTTAATGGAATGGTATGGAATGGAATGGAATAGTATGGAATGTGGAATGGAATTGAATGGAATTGAATGGAATGTGGAATTGAATGGAATGGAATGTGGAATGGATTGTTAAATGGAATGGAATGGAATGTGGAATAGAATGGAATGGAATGGAATGTGGAACGGAATGTGGAATGGATCATGGAATGGAATGGAATGGAATGTGCAACGGAATGGAATGGAATGGAATGGAATGTGAAATAGAATGTGGAACAGAATATGAAATGGAATGTGGAATGTAAAGTGGAACGGAATGAAATGGAATGTGGAATGGAATAGAATAGAATGTGGAATGGAAAGTGGAATGGATCATGGAATGGAAAGATGAATGGAAAGTGTAATGGAACGTGGAATGGAATGGAATGGAAAGTTGTATGAAATGTGGAATTGAATGGAATGGAATGTGGAATGGAATGCGGAATGGAATGCAATGGAATGAGAATGGAATGTGGAATGGAATGGAATGGAATGTGAAATGGAACGTTGAATGGAATGAATTGGAATGTGTAATGGAATGTGGAATGGAATGTGGAATGGAATGTGGAATGTAACGTGGAATGGAATGGAATGGAAAGTGGAATGGAATGTGGAATGGAATCTGGAATGAAAAGTGGATTGGAACGTGGAATTGATAGGAATGAAACTTGGAATAGAATGTGCAATTGAATGGAAGGGAATGTGGAATGAAATGTGGAGCGTAATGGAACGGAATGTTGAATGGAATGGAATGGAATGGAATGTGAAATGCAACGTGGAATGGAACAGAATGTAATGTGGAATGGAATGTGGAATGGAAAGTGGAATGGAATTGAATGGAATGTGGAATGGAACATATAATGAAATCGAATTGAAAGTGGAATGGAACGTGGAATGGAATGTGGAATGGAAAGGAATTTGGAATGGAATGTGGAATGGAGTGTTAAATGGAATAGAATGGAATGTGGAACGGAATATGGTATGTAAAGGAGTGGAACGCGGAAGAGAATGTGGAATGGATCGTGGAATGGAAAGCAGAATGCAATGGAATGGAACGTGCATTTGAATGTGGAACGGAATGTGGAATAGAAAGTGGAATGGAATGCAGAATGGAGTGTTGAATGGAAGGGAATGGAATGTGGAAAGGAATGGAATGGAATGGGAATTGGAATGGAATGGATTGT
Organism: Pongo pygmaeus; assembly: GCF_028885625.2. Classification (NCBI taxonomy): domain Eukaryota; kingdom Metazoa; phylum Chordata; class Mammalia; order Primates; family Hominidae; genus Pongo; species Pongo pygmaeus. The sequence goes on from NC_072390.2 coordinate 10,549,148, forward strand.
GGACTGGAATGTTATGGAATGGAACGGAATGTGTAATGGAAGGTGGAATGAAACGTGGAATGGAATGGAATAGAAGCTGGAATGGAATGTGGAATGTAAGTAGGAATGGAATTTAATGGAATGTGGAAAGGATTGTGATCGTATGTGGAATGGAATTTGAAATGGAATGGATTGGAACATGGAATGGAATGTGGAATGGAATGGAATAGAATGTGGAAGGCACCGTGGAATGGAATGTGGAATGTAAAGTGTAATGGAATGGAATGTGGAATGGAAAGTGCAATGGAATGGAATGGAATGTGGAAGGGAATGTGGAATGGAATGAGGAATGGAATGGAATGGAATGTGAAATGGAATGTGTAATGCAATGGAATGAAATGTGTAAGGGATTGTGGAATGGAATGTGAAATGTAATGTGGAAAGGATTGGAATGGAATCTGGAGTGTAATGTGGAATGGAATGTGGAATGGAATGGAATGTGGAATGGAATGCAATGGACTGAGAAAGGGAATGTGGAATTTAATGTGGAATATAATGTGGAATGTAAAGGAATGGAAAGTGGAATGGAATGTGGAGCGAAATGGAATGGAATGACAAATGGAATGTGGAATGGAATGGAATGGAATGTGAAATGTAATGTGGAATAGAATGTGGAGTTGAATGGAATGGAATTTTGAATGCAATGTGGAATGGAGTGGAATGGAATGTGGAATGTAGTTTGGAATAGAAAGTGAAATGGAATGGAATGGAATGTGGCATGGAATGTGGAATGGAATGGAATGGAATGTGGAGTAGAATGTGGAATGGAATGGAATGGAATGCGGAATGGAATGAATGCGTTGGTAAGGAATATGGAATGGAATAGAATGGAACTTGGAATGGAATGTGGAATGGAATGTGGAAAGGAACGTTGAATTTAAGGTTTGAATGGAATGGAATGGAAAGTGGAATGGAAGGTGGAATGGAATGTGGAATGGAAATGAATGGAATGTTCAATGGAATGGAATCAAATGTGGAACGGAATGGAATGGAATGTGGATTTGAATGTGGAATGGAATGGAATGGAAAGAGGAAGGGAATGTTGAATGCAATGGAATGCACTGCGGAATGGAATGGAATGTGGAATGGAATGGAATGGAATGGAATATGGAATTGAATGTGGATTGGAATGGAATCGAATCTGTAATAGAATGTGGAATGGAATGGAATGGAATGCGGAATGGAATGGGATGGAATGGTATGGAGTGATGAATGGAATGGAATTCAGTGTGAAATAGAATGGAATGGAACATGGAATGGAAAGTGGAAAGGAAGGTGGAATGTGGAATTTAATCTGGAACAGAAATGATTGGAATAGAATGGAATGTGGAGAGGAATGTGGAATAAAATGTGGAACGGAATGGAAAGGAATGCGGAAAGGAATGGAAAGGAAGGTAATGTGGAATGGAATGTTATGGAACGGAATGTGGAATGGAATGAAATGGAATGGATTGGAATGGAATGCAGAATGGAATGCGGAATGGAATGTGGAATGGAATTGGAATGGAATGTGGCAGGGAACGGAGTGGAATGCAGCACGGAAAGGAGTGGAATGTGAAATGGAATGTGGAAAGGAATAGATTGAATTGTGGAATCGAATGTGGAATGGAAAGTGGAATAGAACGGAATGGAATGTGGAATGGTATGTGGAAAGGAATATGGAATGGAACGTCGAATGGAATGGAATGCAATGTGGAATGGAACATGGAATGAAATAGCATGGAAGGTGGAATGGAAAGTGGAATGGAAGGTGGAATGGAATGCGGAATGGAATGTGAAAAGGAACGGAATGGAATGTGGAATGGAATGCGTAATGGAGTGGGGAATGTGATTGTATGGAATATGGAAAGGAATGGAATGGAATGGTATGGAATGTGGAATGGAATGTTATGCAATGGGGAATGGAATTGAATGGAACGTGGAATGGAATGTGGAATGGAAAGGAATGGAATGTGGAATTGAATGCGGAATGGACAGGAATGGAATGGAATGGAATGGAATGGAATGCGGAATGGAAAGTGGAATGGAGTGGAATTGAGTGTGGAATGGAATGCGGAATGGAATGTGGAATGAAATGCGTAATGGAATGGATTGGAATGTGTAATGGAATGTGGAATGGAATGGATTGGAATGTGGAATGCAGTGTGGAATGGAATGGAATGGAATGGAATGGAAAGCGGAATGGAATGTGGAATGTAATGGAATGGAGTGAAATGTGGAATGGAATGGAACGGATAGGAATGCAGAATGCAGTGGAATGGAATGTGGAATGGAATGGAATGGAATGGAATGTGGAATGGAATGGAATGGAAAGTGGAATTGAATGGAATGGAATGTGGAAAGGAATGGATTGGAATATGGAAACGTATGTAATGGAAAGTGGAATGCAATGGAATGGAATGGAATGGAATGTGGAATGGAATGGAATGTGGAATTGAATGGAATGGAATGTGGAATGGAATGGATTGGAATATGGAACGGAATTAAATGGAACGTGGAATGGAATGTGGAATGGAATGTGGAATGGATTGGTTAATTGAATGGAATGGAATGTGGAATAGAATGGAATGTGGAATGCCATTTTGAATGGATCGTGGAATGGAAAGGAATGGAATGTGCAACGGAATGGAATGGAATGTGGAATGGAATGAAATGGAATGGAATGGAAAGTGAAATGGAATGTGGAACAGAATGTGAAATGGAATGTGGAATGGAATGTGGAAAGGAATGAAATGGAATGGGGAATGGAAAGAATGGAACATGGAATGGATCATGGAATGGAAAGAGGAATGCAATGTGGAATGGAATGGAAAGGAATGTTGTAAGAAATGTGGAATGGAATGGAATGGAATGTGGAATGGAATGCAGAATGGAATGCAATGGAATGAGATTGGAATATTGAATGGGATGGAATGCAATGTGGAATGGAATGTGGAATGGAATGAATTGGAATGTGGAATGGAATGTGGAATGAAACGGAATGGAATGTGGAATGGAAAGTGGAATGGAATGTGGAATGGAAATTGGAATGAAACGTGGAATGGAACGTGGAATTGATAGGTATGGAACCTGGAATAGAATGCGGAATGGAAAGGAAGGGAATGTGGAATGAAAGGTGGATTGTAATGGAATGGAATTTGGAACGGAATGGAATGGAATGTGGAATGGAGTATGCAATGGAACGGAATGTAATGTGGAATGTAATGTGGAATGGAATGTTGAATGGAATAGAATGGTATGTGGAATGGAATATGCAATGGAACGGAATGTAATGTGGAATGTAATGTGGAATGGAATGTTGAATGGAATAGAATGGTATGTGAAATGGAACATGGTATGTAATAGAATGGATCGCGGAATGGAATGTGGAATGGATCATGGATTGGAAAGTAGAATGCAACTGAATGGAACGTCCATTTGAATGTGGAACGGAATGTGGAATTCAAAGTGGAATGGAATGTGGAATGGAAAGGAATGGAATGAGAAAGGAATGGAATGTAATGGGGAATAGAATGGAATGGAATGTGGACTGGAATGGTATGGAATGGAAAGGAATTTGGAATGGAAGGTGGAATGAAATGTGGAATGGAATGGAATAGAGCTGGAAAGGAATGTGGACTGGAATGGTACGGAATGGAAAGGAATTTGGAATGGAAGGTGGAATGAAATGTGGAATGGAATGCAATAGAAGCTGGAATGGAATGTTTAATGGAATGTGGAATGGAATTTAATGGAATGTGGAAATGAATATAATCATATGTGGAATGGAAAGTGGAATGGAATGGATTGAAATGTGAAATGGAAAGTGGAATGGAATGGAATGTGGAATGGTATGTGGAATGGAATGGAATGCAATGTGGAAGGGAATATGGAATGAAATGTGGAATGTAATGTGGAAAGGAATGGAATGGAATCTAGAATGTAATGTGGAATGGAATGTGGAATGGAATAGAATGTGTAATGGAAATTTGAATGTGATGCAATGGACTGAGGAAGGGAATGTGGAATTTAATGTAGAATATAATGTGGAATGGAATGGAATGGAAAGTGGAATGGAATGAGGAATGGAATGCAATGGTATGACAAATGGAATGTGGAGTGGAATGGAATGGAAAGCTGAATGCAATGTGGAATAGAATCTGGAATTGAATTGAATTGAATGGAATTTTGAAAGGAATGTGGAATGGAATGGAATGTGGAAGGGAATGTGGAATGCAATGTGGAATGGAATGTGGAACTAAATGTGGAATAGAATGTGGAATGGAATAGAATCGATTGTGGAATAGAATGTGGAATGGAATGGAATGGAATGTGGACTGGAATGTGGAATAGAATGTGGAATGCAATGTGGCATGGAATGTGAAGTGGCATGTGGAATAGAACGGAATGAAATGCAGAATGGAATGTGGAATGGAACGTGTTATGGAACAGAATGGAAGGTGGAATGGAATGTTGAATGGAACGTGGAAGAGATCGTGGAATGGAATGGAAAGCAATGTGTACTGGAACGCGCAATGGAATGGAATGAAACGTGGAATGGAACGTGGAAAGGAACGTGGAATGAAATGTGGAATGAAACGTGGAAAGTAATGTGCAAAGGAATGTGGAATGGAAAGTGTAATGGAATGGAATGGAAAGTGGAATGGAACGTGGAATAGAATGTAAAGGAACGTGGAAAGGAATGTGGAATGGAATTTGGAATGGAACGTGGAATTGAATGGAAACAAAAGTGGAATGGACTGCGGAAAGGAATGTGGAATGTAACGTGGAATGGAATGGAATGGAATGTGGAATGGAATGTAGAATGGAATGTGGAATGGAATGTGGAATGTCATGTGGAAAAGAATGTGTTATGGAATGTGGAATAGTACGGAATGGAAGGCGTAATGGAATGTGAAATGGAATGCAGAATGGAATTGAATGGAATGTGGAATGGAATGTGAAATGGAATGTGGAATGGAATGTGAAATGGGATGTGGAATTGAATGGAATGGAATGGAATGGAATGTGGCATGGAATGTGGAATGGAATGTGGAGTACAATGTGGAATGGAATGGAATGGAATGCAGAATGGAATGAATGTAATGGTAAGGAATATGGAATGGAATGGAATGGAACACGCAATGGAATGTGGAACGGAATGTGGAACGGAATGTGGAATTTAAGATGGAATGGAATGGAATGGAAAGTGGAATGGAAGGTGGAATGGAATGTGGAATGCAATGTGTAATAGAATGTGGAATGGAAATGAATGGAATGTTCACTGGAATGGAATGGAATGTGGAAAGGAATTGAATGGAATGTGTAATTGAATGTGAAATGGAAAGGAATGGAATGAGGAATAGAACGTGGAATGCAATGGAAAGCAATCCTAAATGGAATGGAATGTGGAATGGAATGGAATGGAATATAGAATTGAATGTTGAGTGGAATGGAATGTGGAATGGAATGGAATGGAATATAGAATTGAATGTGGAGTGGAATGGAATGGAATCTGGGATAGAATGTGGAATAGAATGGAATGGAAAGGAATGCGGAATGGAATGGAATGGAATGGAATGGTATGGAATGTGGAATGGAATGGAATGGAACATGGAATGGAAAGTGGAATGGAATGTGGAATGTGGAATTTAATGTGGAATGAACAAGAATGTAATGGAACGGAATGTGGAATGGAATGTGTAATGGAATGTGTAATGGAATGGAATGGAATGTGGAAAGGAATGGAATGGAATGGAATGTTGAATGGAATGGAATGGAATGGAATGTGGAATGGAATGGAATGGAATGCAATTCTTAATGGAATGTGGAATGGAATGTGGAATGGAATGTGCAATGTAATAGAATGGAATGAGGAAGGGAAAGTGAATTGGAATGTGGAAAGTAATGTGGAATGGAATGGAATGTAATGTGGAATGGAATGTGAAATGCAATGTGGAATGGAACGGAACGAAAAGGAATGTGGAATGGAATGGAATGAAATGAGGATGGGAATGTGGAATGGAATGTGGAATGCAATGTGGAATGAAATCTATTGTAATGTGGAATGGAATGTGGAATGGAATGGAATGCAATGTCCAAAGGAATGTGGAATGGAATGGAATGGATTGTGGATTGCAATGTGGAATAGAATGTGGAATTGAATGGAATGGAATTTTTAATGGATTGTGGAGTAGAATAGAATGGAATGTGGAATGGTAAGTCCTATGGAACGGAATGGAATGTGGAATGGACTGTGGAATGGATCATTGAATGGAATGGAATGGAATGTTTAGTGGAACATGGAATGGAAAGGAATGGAAAGTGGAAAGGAACGTGGAATGGAACATGGAATGAAACGTGGAATGGAAGGAGAAATGGAATGTGCAATGTAATGTGGAACGGAACGTGGGATGGAATGGAATGGAAAGTGGAATGGAACGTGGAATCGAATGTAATGGAAGGTGGAATGGAATGTGCAATGGAATGTGCAATGGAACAGAATGCAATGTGGAATGGAATGCACAAAGGAAAGTGGAATGGAATGGAATGGAATGTGGAATGGAACGTGGAATTGAATGGAATGGGACGTGGAAAGGTACATAGAATGGAATGCAATGGAAACTGGAATGGAACTTGGAATGGAATGGGTAATGGAATGTGGAATGGAAAGTGGAATGGAATGGAATCGAAAGTGGAATGAGACGTGGAATGGAATGTAATGGAATGTGGAATGGAATCTGGAATGGAATGTGGAGTGGAACGTGGAATGTAACGTGGGATGGAACGGAATGGAACGTGGAATGGATTGTGGAATGAAATGGAATGGAATGTGGAATGGAATGTGAAGAGCAATCTGGAATGTAATGGAATGGAATGTGGAATGGAATGGAATGGAATGGAATGTGGAATGGAAATTGGTAAGGAATGTGGAATGGAATGTGGAATGGAATTTGCAAAGGAAAGTGGAATGGAAGGGAATGGATTTTGGAATGGAACGTGGAAGTGAATGGAATGGAACGTTGAAAGGAACGTGGAATGGAACGTGGAATGGAACGAGAAATGAAATGTAGAATGGAATGTGGAATGGTACGGAATGTAATGTGGAATGGAATGTGGAATGTAATGGAATGGAATGTGGAATGAAACGTGGAATGGAACGTGGAATGGAACGTGGAATGGAAAGTGGAATGGAACGTGGAATGGAATTGGCAGTGGAATGAGGAATGTAACGTGGAATGCAATGCAATGGTAAGTGGAAAGGAACGTAGAATGAACTGGAATGGAACGTGGAATAGAATCTGGTATGGAATGTGGAATGGAACCTTGAATGGAATGTGGAATGGAACATAATGGAATGTGGAATGGAATGGAATGGGATGTGTAATGAAATGTGGAATGGAATGTGTAATGGAATGGAATGGAAAGCGAAAAGGAATTGAATGGAATGTGGAATGGGATGTGGACTGGAAAGGAATGCACTGTGGACTGGAATGTGGAATGGAAAGGTACAGAATGTGGAATGGAATGTGGAATGGAATGGAATTAAATGTGGAATGGAATGTGGAATGGAATATGGAATATAATGTGAAATGCAATTGAATGGAACGTTGAATGGAATGTTGAATGGAATGGAATGTGGAATAGAATGGAATGGAGTGTGGAATGGAACGTGGAATGGAACGTGGAAAGTAAAGGAATGGAATGTGGAATGGAATGTGAAATGGAATGGAATAGTATGTGGAATGGAATGTTGAATGCAACGTGGAATGGAAAGAAATGGAATGTGGAATGGAAGGTGGAATGGAATGGAATGGAATGTGGTATGGAGTGTGGAATGGAATTTGGAATGGAATGCAATGGAATGTGGAAAGGAATGTGGAAAGCAATGTAGAATGTAATGTGGAATGGAACAGTATGCAATCTGGAATGGAATCGGGAATAGAATGTGCAAAGGAAAGTGGAATGCATTGGAATGGAATGTGGAATGGAACGTGGAATTGAATGGAATGGAAAGTGGAAGGGAACATGGAGAGAATGGAATGGAATGTGGAATGGAACGTGGAATGGGACATGGATTGGAACGTGGAATGCAATAGGCAATGGAATGTGAAAGGGAACGTGGAATGGATTGGAGTGGAAAGTGGAATGCCACGTGGAATGGAATGTTATGGAACGTGGATGGAATCTGGAATGGAATATGGAATGGAAAGTAATGGAATGTGGAATGGAATGTGGAATGGAATGGAATGCAATGTGTAATGGAACGTGGAATGGAATTTGGAATGGAACGTGGAATGGAATGGAATGGAATGCGGAATGGAATGTGGAATGGAATGGAATGAAACGTGGAATGGAATGTGGAATGGAATGTTTAATGGAATGGAATGGAATGTGGAATGGAATGTAATGGAATGTGGAACGGAATGTGGAATGGAAAGTGGAAAGGAAAGGAATGGAATGTGAAATGGAATGTGGAATGGAATGTAGAACGGAATTTGGAATGGAAAGGGAAATGAAATGGAATGGAATGTCAAAGGAAATGTGGAATGGAATAGAATGGAAAGTGAAATGGATGTTGGAATGGAACATGGAATGGAAAGTGGAATGGAATGTGGAATGGACTATGGAATGGAATGGGGAATGGAATGTGGAATGGAACGTGGAATGGAATGAAATGTAACGTAAAATTGAATGGAATTTCACGTAGAATGGAATATAGAACGGAATGTTGAATGGAATGTGAAATAGAAAGTGAAAAGTAATGGAATGAAACTTGCAATGAAATGTGTAATGGAATGTGGAATGGAACGTTGAATGTAATGTGGAATGTAATGTGGAATGGAATGTGGAATGGAAAGGAATGTAATGTGGAATTGAATGTGGAATGGAATGGAAGGGAAACCAGAACGGAAGGGAATGGAAAGTGGAAAGGAATGTGGAATGGAATGAAATGGAATTGAATGGAATGGAATGGAATGAAATGTGGAATAAAATGTAATGCAATGTGGAATGGAAAAGAATGGAATTCGCAATGCAATGGAATTTCATGAAGTGCAGAATTGAATGGAATGGAATGTTGAATGGAATGCAATAGAATGGAATGGAATGTGCAATTGAATGGAATGGGAAGTGGAATGGAATGGAATGGAATGTGCAATGGAATGGAATGGAACGGAATGGAAGGGGGAATGGAATGTGAAATGGAATGTGGAATGGAACGCGGAATGGAACGCCTAAAGGAAAGTGGAATGGAACGTGGAATGGAAGGGAGTGGAACGTGGGATGGAATGTGGAATGGAATGGAATGGAATGTGGAACGGAATGGAATGGAATGTGAAAAGCATTGTGGAATGTAATGTGGAAAGAAATGGAATGGAATGGAATGTGGAAAGGAAAGGAATGGAATTGAATGGAATGTGGAATGGAATGGAATGGAATGTGGAATGGAATGGAAAGGAAAGTGGAATGGAATGTGGAATGCAATGGAATGGAAAGTGGAATGCAGTGTGGAATGGAAATAAATGGAATGTGGAATGGAATGGAGTGGAATGAGGAATGGAATGTGAAATGGAATGGAATGTGAAATGAAATGGAACGGCATATGAAATGGAATGGAATGAAATGAGGTATGGAATGTGGAATGGAATGGAATGCCATGTGGAAGGAATGGAAGGGAATCTGGCATGATATTTAATGGAAAGTGGAATAGAATTTGGTATGGAATGAGGAATGGAATGTGGAATGGAATGGAATGGAACGTGTAATGGAATGGAACGGAATGTGTAATAGAATGGAACGGAGTGGAATGGAATGGGAATGCACTGGAATGAAATGTGGAATGAAATGCATTGAAATGAAATGAGGAATTGAATGAAATGAAATGTGGAATGGAATGGAATGGAATGTGGAATGGAAGGTGGAATAGAATGTGGAATGGAGTGTGGAAAGGAAAGTGGAATGGAATGGAATTGAAAGTGGAATGGAATGGATAGGAATGTGGAATGGAATGGAATGGAATGGAATGGAATGGAATGGAATGCGGAATGCAATGGAATGTAATGTGGATTGCAATGGAATGGAAAGAAATGTGGAATTGAATGAAATGGAATGTGGAATGGAATGGAAAAGAATGTGGAATGCAATGGAATGGAACTTAGAATGGAATGTGGAATGGAATATGGAATGTTATGTGGAAAGGAATGTGGAATGGAATGGAATGGAATGTGGAATGGAATGGAATGTGGAATGGAATGGAATGTGGAATAGAATGGAATGGAATGTGAAATGGAATGTGGAATGGAACGTGGAAAGGAAAGGAATGGAATGTGGAATGGAATGTGCAATGGAAAGGAATGGTATGTGGAATGGAATGTTGAATGGAAAGGAATAGTATGTGGAATGGAATGTTGAATGCAACGTGGAATGGAAAGAAATGGAAAGCGGAATAGAATGGAATGGAGTGGAATGTGGAATGGAATGTGGAATGGAATGTGGAATGGAATGGAATGGAAAGTGGAATGGAATGGAATAGAATGTGAAATGGAATGGAACATGGAATGAAATGGAATGGAATGTTGATTGGGAAGAAATGGAATGTGGAATGGAATGGAATGGATTGGAATGGAAATTGAAATGGAATTTCACTTTTATGTTTAATGTAAAGTGGAATGGAAAAGAATGGAAAGTGGAATGGAATGTGGAATGGAATGTGGAATGGAATGTGGAATGAGATACGGAATGAAATGTGGACTGGAATGTGGAATGGAATGTGAAATGAAACGTGGAATGGAACGTGGAATGGAATGGAATGGAACGTGGAATGGAATGGAACTGAAGTTGGAATGAAATGTGAGATGGAACGGAATGGAATGTGGAATGGAATGTGCAATGGAATGTGTAATAGAATGGAATGGAATGTGGAGGGTAATTTGGAGTGCAAAGGAATGGAATGTGGAATGGAATGCAATGGAATGTGGAATTAAATTTGGAAGGAAAGGAATGTAATGTGAAATGGATCATTGAATGGAATCTGGAATGGGAAGGAATGGAATGAGGAACGGAATGTGGAATGGAATGTGGAATATAAAAGACGGTAATGTGGAATGGAATGTGGAATGGAATGGAATGTGGAATGGAATGTGGAATGCAATGTGGAATGCAATGTGGAATGGAAAGGAATGGAATGTGGAATGGAATGGAATGGAATGAGGAATGGAATGTGGAATGGAATGGAATGTCATATGGAAATGAATGGAATGGAATGTGGAATGAAATGGAATGGCAAGTGGAATACAATGTGAAATGGAATGTGTAATGGAATGTGGAAAGAATGGAATGGAATGTGGAATGGAAAGAAATGAAATGTGGAACAAAATGGAATGGAATGGAATGGAATGTGAATGGAAAGGAATGGAATGTGGAATGCAATGGAATGGAATTAAATGAGGAATTGAATTGAATTGAATGTGGAATGGAATAGAATGGACTGCGGAATGGAATCAATAGAACGTGGAATGGCATGTGGAATGGACTGGAATGGAATGTGGAATGAAATGGAATGGAATGTGGAATAGAATGTGGACTAGAATGTGGAATGGAAAGTGGAATGGAATGGAATGGAATGTGGAATGGAATGGAATGGAATGTGGAGTGGAATGGAATGAAATGGAATGGAATGCGGAATAGAATGAAATGAAATATGTACTGCAATGGAATGGGATGAATTGTGAAATTGAATGGAATGGAATGTGGAATGGAATGTGGAATGGAACGGAAGGTGGGATGGAATGGAATGGAATGTGGAATGTAATGTTGAATAGAATGTGGGATGGAATGGAATGGAATGCGGAATGGAACGTGGAATGGAATGGAATGGAACGTGTAATGGAACATGGAATGCAATGTGGAATGGAACGTGGAATGAAAGGTGCAATGGAATGTGGGATGGAACGTGGATTGGAATGGAATGGACGTGGAAAGGAACGTCGAATTGAATGGAAGGGAACGTGGAATGGAATGGAATGGAATGTGGAATGGAATGGAATGGAATGTGGAATGGAATGTGGAATGGAATGGAAAGGAATGTTTAATGAAGTGGAATGGAACATTGAATGGAATAGATTGTAATGTAGAATGGAATTGAATGAAATGAGGAATGGAATGAGAAATGGAATGGAATGGAATGTGGAATGGAATGGAATGGAAAGTCGAATTGAATGTGGAATGGAATGGAATGGAATGGAATGTGCAATGGTATGTGGAACGTAATGTGGAATGGAATGGAATGGAATGTGGAATGGAATATGGAATGGAATTTAATCGAATGTCGAATGGAATGTGGAATGGAATGTGGAATTGATGGAATGGAATGTGAAATGTAATAGAATGGAATGTGGAATGGAATGGAGAAGATTGTAATGTGAAATGGAATGTGGAACGGAATGGAATGGAAAGTGAAATGGAATGTCGAATGGAATGGAATGGAATGTGGAATGGAATGGGGAATGCAATGTGGAATGGATTGGAATTTAACGGAATGTGGAATGGAACATGGAATGGAATGGAATCAAATGTGGAATGGAATGTGGAATGGAATGGAACGGAATGTGGAATGGAATGGAATGGAATGTGTAATGGAATGTGGAGCAGATTGGAAAGGAATGTGGAATGGAATGGAATGGAACGTGAAATGGAACGTGGAATGGAATGTGGAATGAAATGTGAAATTGAATGCTATGTGGAATGGAATGGAATGGAATGCAATGAAATGTGGAAATGAATGGAATGGAATGTGGAATTGAATGGAAAGGATTGGAATGTGGAAAGGAATGGAATTGAATGCAAAGGAAAGGAAAGTGGAATAGAATCGAATTGAATGTGGAATAGAATAGAATGTGGAAATGAAAGAAATGGAATGGAAAGAAGTGGAATGGAATGTAATTAAATGTAATGGAATGTGGAAAGAATGGAATGAAATCGAATGGAATGTGGAATGGAATGGAATGGAATGTGGAACGGAATAGAATGTGGAATGGAAAGGTATGGAATGGAATGGGGAACGGAATGGAATGGAATTGAACGGAATGTGTAATGGAATGGATTGGAATTTTTTGGAATGTGGAATGAAATGGAATGGAATGTCGAATGGAATGGAATGGAATGTGGAGTGGAATGGAATGGAAAATGCAACGGTATGTGGATGGAATGGAATGAAATGGAAAGTGACGGAATGGAATGGAATGGAATGTGGAGTGGAAAGGAATGGAATGGAATGGAATGGATTAGAATGTGGAATGCAATGTGGAATGCAAAGCAATGGAATATGAAATGGAATGTGGAATGGAATGGATTGGAATGCAATGAAATGTGGAAATGAATGGAATGGAATGTGGAATGGAATATAATTGAATGTGGAATAGTTTTGAATGTAATGTAGAATGGAATGGATTGGAATGGAAAGTGGAATGGAATGCAATGGAATGGAATGGAATGAGGAGTTGAATGGAATGGAATGTGTAATGGAATAGAATGTGGAATGGAATTAAATGGAATGAAATGTAGAATGAAATGGAATGGAATGTCTAGTGGAATGGAATGGAATGGGGTTTAATTTGGAATGCAATGAAATGGAATGAGGAATGGAACAGATTGTGGAATGCAATGGAATGGAATGGAAAGTGGAGTCGAATGGAATGGAATGGATTGGAATGGAATGTGGAATGGAATGGAATGGAATGTGGAATGGAATATAATGTGGAATAGAATGAAACGGTATGGTATGTGAAAGGGAATGAAATGGAATGTGGAATCTAATGGAATGTAATGTGGAATGGAATGGAATGGAATGTGGAATGGAATGGAAAGGAATGTGGAATGGAAAGTGGAGTGGAATGGAATGGAAAGGAATTAAATTTGGAATGGAATGGAATGTAATGTGGACTGGAATGTGGAATGGAATGTGCACTGCAGTGTGGAATAGAAGGGAATGGAAGGTGGAATGGAATGGAATGGAATGTGTAATGGAACTTGGAATGGAATGGAAAGGCATGTTGAATAGAACGTGGAATGGAACGTGGAATGAAACATGGAATGGAACATGGAATGGATTATAATGGTACGTGGAAAGCAATGGAATGGAATGTGGAATGGAATGGAATGGAATGTGGAGTGGAATGTTTAATGGAATGAAATGGAATGGAATGTGGAATTCAATGGAATGGAAAGTGGAAAGGAATTTGGAATGGAACGTGGAATGGAACTTGGAATGTAATGTGGAATTTAATGTGAAATGGTATGTGGAATGGAATGGAATGTGGATTGGAATGAAATGGAATGGCATATGGAATGGAATGGAATGGAATGGCATGGAATGTGGAATGGAATGGAATGTGGAATGCAATGAGGAATGCAATGCAATGGAATATGAAAAGGAATGTGGAATGGAATGGAATGGAATGCTATGAAATGTGGAAAAAAATGGAATGGAATGTGGAATGGAATGGAATGAAATGTGGAATAGAATGGAACGTAATTTTGAATGGAATGGAATGTGAAATGAAACCATTTGGAACGGAATGGAATGTGGCATTGATTGGAATGTATTGTGGAATGGAATATAATATGGAATGGAATGAAATGGAATGCAATGTAGAATGGAATGTGGAACGGAATGTAATGCAATGGAATGTAATGTGGAATGGAATTGAATGGAATTTGGAATGAAATGGAATGCAATGTAGAATGGAATGTGGAATGGAATGTAATGCAATGGAATGTAATGTGGAATGGAATTGAATGGAATTTGGAATGGAATTCAATGGAATGTGGAAAGGAATAGAATGTGGAATGCAATGGAATGGAGTGGAATGTGCAATGGAATGGAATTGAATGGATTGGAATGGAATGTGGAATGGAATGGAATGGAATGTGGAATGGAATAGAATGTGGAATTGAATGAAATGGAATGAAATGTGAAATGGAAGGGAATGGAATGGATTGGAATGGAATGTGGAATGGAATGGAATGGAGTGTCGAATGGAATGGAATGGAATGTGGAATGGAATATAATGTGGAATGGAATGAAATGGAATGTAATGGAATGGAATGTGGAATGGAATAGAATGTGGAATGGAATTAAATGGAATGAAATTTGAAATGGAATGGAATGGAATGTGGAATGGAATGGAATGGAATGTGGAATGGAATGGAATGGAATGTGGAATGGAATAGAATGTGAAATGGAATGAAATGGAATGGAATGTGCAATGGAATAGAATGAAACGTGGAATGGAATGGAATGGAATGTGGAATGGAATGGAATGAAATGGAATGTGGACTGGATTGTGGAATGGAATGTGGACTGCAATTTGGAAGGGAATGGAATGGAATGTGGAATGGAATGTGAAATGGAATGTGGAATGTAATGTGGAATGGAATGTGGAATGCAATGTAAAATGGAATTTAATGGAATGTGGAATTGAATGGAGTGGAATGTGAAAGGGAATAGAACGTGGAATGGAATGAAATGGAATGTAATGTAGAATGAAATGGAATGGAAAGTCGAGTGGAATGGAATGGAATGGAATGGAATATGGAATGGAATGGAATGGAATGTGGAATGGAATGGAATGGAATGTGCAATGGTATATAAATTGGAATAGAATGGAAGGTTATGGTATGTGAAACGGAAAGGAATACAATTTGGAATTGATTGGAAAGGAATGTGGAAAGGAATGCAATTGAAGGAATGTGGAGTCAAATGTGGAATGGAAAGGAATGGAATGTGTAAGGGAACGTGGAATGGAAAGGAATGGCATGTGGAATAGAACGTGGAATGGAACTTGGAATGGAACGTGAAATGGATTAGATTGGAACGCGGAATGCAATGTAATGGAATGTGGAGTGGAATGGAATGTGGAATGGAATGTGGAATGGACTGGAATGGAATGCAGAATGGAATGTGGAATGAAATGGAAAGGAATGTCAAATGGAAAGATATGGATTGTGGAATTTAATGTGCAATGGAATGGAATGGAATGGAATGTGAAATGGAATGGAAGGGAATGTGGAATGGAATGTGCAATGGAATGGAATGGAATGGAAAGTTGAATGGAATTTGGAATGGAATCGAATGGAATGTGGAATGGAATGTGTAATGGAATGGAATGGAATGTGGAATGGAATGTGTAATGGATAGATATGGAAAGGAATGTGGAATGGAATGTGGAATGGAATGGAATGGAATGTGGAATGGAATGGAATGGAACGTGGAATGGAACGTGGAAAGGAATGTGGAATGGAATGTGGAATGGCATGTGGAATGGAATGGAATGTGGACTGGAATGGAATGGAATGGAATGTGGAATGCAATGGAATGGAATGTGGAATGTTATGGAATGGAATGTGGAACGGAATGGAATGGAATGGAATATAATGGAATGTGGAAAGGAATGGAATTGAATGGAATGTGGAATGCACTCATCCCAAAGAAGTTTTTAAGTGAAGATATTTTCTACACAGATGCATTCTGAGAAGCTGCTTTGTCATTTGGGGATTGAACTCACAGAATTGAACCTTCCTTTTCAAAGAAGAGTTCTGCAACACTCTTGTTGTGGAAACTGCAAGTGGATATTCGGTGCGATTGCGGCATCTAGTGGAAAAGGAAATACATTGATATAAAAACTAGATAGAACCGTTCTGAGAAACTTTTTTGTGATGTGTGCATTCTACACAGTTTTGAAACACCCTTTTTGTAAAGTCTGTAAGTGGATATTTGGAACACTTTGAGGCCTATGCTGGAAAAGAAACATCTTCGCATAAAAACTAGATAGAAGCATTCTCAGAAACTTCTTTGTGATGAGTGCATTCAACTCACAGACTTGAAGCTTCCTTTTGAAAGAGTAGCTTTGAAACAGTCTTTTTGTAGAATCTGCAAGTGGATATTTTGAGCGTTTTGAGGCCTTTGCTGGGAAATGAAGTATCTTCACCTGAAAATTACACAGAAGCATTCTCAGAAACGTATCTGTGATGTGTGCATTCAACTCACAGAGTTGAACCTGCCTTTTGATAGAGCAGTTTGGAAACAGCCTATTTGTAAAATCTACAAGTGGATATTTGGAGCGATTTGAGGCATATGCTGCAAAAGGACATATCTTCACAGAAACCCTAGACAGAATCATTCTCAGGAACGTCTGTGTGATGAGTGCATTCAACTCATATACTTGAACTTTCGTATTCATAGAGCAGTTTTGAAACACTCTTTTAGTAGCATCTGTCAGTGGATATTTGGAGGGCTTTTATGACAATGCTGGAAAACGAAATATCATCTCATATAAACTAGGCAGAAGCATTCTCAAAAACTTCTTCGTGATGAGTGCATTCAACTCAGAGAGCTGAACGTTGCTTTTGATAGAATAGTTTGGAAAGACTCCTTTTGTAGGATCTAAAGCTTTTTATTTGGAGGGCTTTGAGGCCTATGTTGGAAAAGAATTTATCTTCACGTAAAAAGCAGACAGAAGCATTCTCAGAAACTTCCCTGCGCTTTCTGCATTAAACTCACATTGTTGAACCTTCCTTTGGATAGAACAGTTTTTAAACACTCTTTTTGTAGAATCTGCAAGTCGACATTTGGAATGCTATGAGGCCTAAGCTGGAAAAGGAAATATCTTAACGTAAAAACTAGATAGAAGCATTCTAAGAAACTTCTTTGTGACGTGTGCATTCAACTCACAGAGTTGAAGCTTCCTTTTGATATAGTTGTTTAGAAATACTCTTTTAGTAGCATCTTCAAATGGATAATTGGAGTGTTAAGAGGCCAACACTGGAAAAGGAAATATGTTCACATAAAAACCAGAAGGAAGCATTCTCAGAAACTTCCCTGTGCTTTATGCATTCAAGTCACAGAGAGGAACCTTCCTTTTGAAAGCGCAGTTTTGAAACCCTCTTTTTGTAGAATTTGCTAGTGGATGTTTGGAACGATTGGAGGCCTATGCTGGAAAACGAAATATCTTCCCATAAAAACTAGACAGAAGCATTCTCAGAAACTTCTTTTTGAGGAGTGCATTCAACTCAAATACTTGAACCTTCATTTTGAAAGAGCAGTTTTGAAACACTCTTTTTGTAGAATCTGCAAGTGGATATTTTGAGCCCTTTGAGGCCTTTGCTGGGAAATGAAATATCTTCACCTGAAAACTACACAGAAGCATTCTCAGAAAGTTCTTTGTGATGTGTGCATTCAACTCACAGAGTTGAACCTGCCTTTTGATAGAGCAGTTTGGAAACAGCCTTTTTGTAATATCTGCAAGTAGATATTTGGAGCGATTGGAGGCCTATGCTGCAAAAGGAAATATCTTCACAGGAACCCTAGACAGAATCATTCTCAGGAACTTCTGTGTGATGAGTGCATTCAACTCACGGACTTGAACTCCCTTTTGATAGAGATGTTTTGAAACACTCCTTTTGTAGAATCTGTAACTGTTTATTTGGAGCGCTTTGAGGCCTATGACGGAAAAGGAAATATCTTCATGTAAAAACGAGACAGAAGCATTCTCAGAAACTTCTGTGTGATGAGTGCATTCAACTCACACACTTGAAATTTCCTTTTGATAGAGCAGTTTTGAAACACTCTTTTAGTAGCATCTGTAAGTGGATATTTGGAGGGCTTTTATGCCAATGCTGGAAAAAGAAGTAACATCACACAAAAAGTAGGCAGAAGCATTCTCAGAAACTTCCTCGTGATGAGTGCATTCAACTCAGAGAGCTGAACGTTCCTTTTGATAGATCAGTTTGAAACACTCCTAAATTTTACAGGATCTGCAGCTGTTTATTTGCAGCGCTTTGAAGACTGTGTTGGAAAAGGAAATATCTTCACATAAAAACTAGACAGAAGCATTCACAGAAACTTCTTTTTGAGGAGTGCATTCAACTCAAATAATTGAACCTTCATTATGAAAGAGCAGTTTTGAAACACTCTTTTTGTACAGTCTGGAAGTGGATATTTTGAGCGTTTTGAGGCCTTTGCTGGGAAATGAAATATCTTCACCTGAAAACTACACAGAAGCATTCTCAGAAACTTCTTTGTGATGTGTGCATTCAACTCACAGAGTTGAACCTGCCTTTTGATAGAGCAGTTTGGAAACAGCCTTTTTGTAATATCTACAAGTGGATATTTGGAGCGATTGGAGGCCTATGCTGCAAAAGGAAATATCTTCACAGAAACCCTAGACAGAAGCATTCTCAGGAACTTCTGTTGGACCAGTGCATTCAACTCACGGAATTGAACTCTCTTTTGATAGGGAGGTTTTGAAACACTCCTTTGGTAGAATCTGCAACTGTTTATTTGGAGTGCTTTGAGGTCTATGACGGAAAAGGAAATATCTTCAAATAAAAACGAAACAGAAGCAGTCTCAGAAACTTCTGTGTGATGAGTGCAT
This sequence comes from Pongo pygmaeus, assembly GCF_028885625.2. NCBI lineage: Eukaryota > Metazoa > Chordata > Mammalia > Primates > Hominidae > Pongo > Pongo pygmaeus. The sequence continues at coordinate 10,568,599 of NC_072390.2, forward strand.
TCAACTCACACACTTGAACTTTCCTTTTGATAGAGCAGTTTTGAAACACCCTTTTAGTAGCATCGGTAAGTGGATATTTGGAGGGGTTTTATGCCAATGCTGGAAAACGAAATATCATCACAGAAAAACTAGGCAGAAGCATTCTCAGAAACTTCTTCATGATGAGTGCATTCAACTCACAGAGTTGAACGTTCCTTTTGATAGAACAGTTTTGAAACACTCCTTTTGTAGGATCTGCAACTGTTTATTTGGAGCGCTTTGAGGCCTATGTTGGAAAAGCAAATATCTTCACATAAAAACTAGAAAGAAGCATTCTCAGAGACTTCCATGTGCTTTCTGCATTCAACCCACATAGTTGAAACTTTCTTTTGATAGAACAGTTTTGAAAATCCCTTTTCATACAATCTGCAATTCGACATTTGGAACGGTTTGAGGCCTATGTTGGAAAAGGAAATATGTTCACATAAAAACTAGATAGAAGCATTCTCAGAAACTTCTTTGTGATGTGCACATTCATCTCACAGATTTGAAGCTTCCTTTTGATATGGCTGTTTTGAAACACTCATTTAGTAGAATCTTCAAGTGGATATTTGGAGTGATAAGAGGCCAACACTGGAAAAGGAAATATGTTCATATAAAAACTAGAGAGAAACATTCTCAGAAACTTCCCTGTACTTTATGCATTCAAGTCACAGAGAGGAGCCTTCGTTTTGAAAGTGCAGTTTTGAAACCCTCTTTTTGTAGAATTTGCTAGGGGATGTTTGGAGCGATTTGAGGCCTTTGCTGGAAAACGAAATATCTTCCCATAAAAACTAGACAGAAGCACTCTCAGAAACTTCTTTTTGAGGAGTGCATTCAACTCAAATACTTGAACCTTCATTTTGAAAGAGCAGTTTGGAAACACTCTTTTTGTAGAATCTGCAAGTGGATATTTTGAGCGTTTTGAAGCCTTTGCTGGGAAATGAAATATCTTCGCCTGAAAACTACACGGAAGCATTCTCAGAAACTTCTTCGTGAGGCGTGCATTCAACTCACAGAGTTGAACCTGCCTTTTTTTAGGGCAGTTTGGAAACAGCCTTTTTGTAAAATCTGCAAGTGGATAATTGGAGAAATTTGAGGCCTATGCTGCGAAAGGAAATATCTTCACAGGAACCCTAGACAGAATCATTCTCAGGAACTTCTGTGTGATGAGTGCATTCAACTCACTGACTTGAAACTTCCTTTTGATAGAGCAGTTTTGAAACACTCCTTTTGTAGAATCCGCAAGTGTTTATTTGGAGCGCTTTGAGGCCTATGATGGAAAAGGAAATATCTTCATGTAAAAACGAGACAGAAGCATTCTCAGAAACTTCTGTGGATGAGTGCATTCAACTCACACACTTGAAATTTCCTTTTGATAGAGTAGTTTTGAAACACTCTTTTAGTAGCATCTGTAAGTGGATATTAGGAGGGCTTTTATGCCAATGCTGGAAAAAGAAGTAACATCACACAAAAAGTAGGCAGAAGCATTCTCAGAAACTTCACCGTGATGAGTGCATTCAACTCAGAGAGCTGAACGTTCCTTTTGATAGATCAGTTTGAAACACTCATAAATTTTACAGGATCTGCAGCTGTTTATTTGCAGCGCTTTGAGGACTATGTTGGAAAAGGAAATATCTTCACATAAAAACTAGACAGAAGCATTCTCAGAAACTTCTTTTTGAGGAGTGCATTCAACTCAAATAATTGAACCTTCATTTTGAAAGAGCAGTTTTGAAACACTCTTTTTGTACAGTCTGCAAGTGGATATTTTGAGCGTTTTGAGGCCTTTGCTGGGAAATGAAATATCTTCAACTGAAAACTACACAGAAGCATTCTCAGAAACTTCTTTGTGATGTGTGCATTCAACTCACAGAGTTGAACCTGCCTTTTGATAGAGCAGTTTGAAAACAGCCTTTTTGTAATATCTACAAGTGGATATTTGGAGCGATTGGAGGCCTATGCTGCAAAAGGAAATATCTTCACAGAAACCCTAGACAGAAGCATTCTCAGGAACCTCTGTTGGACCAGTGCATTCAACTCACGGACTTGAACTCTCTTTTGATAGGGAGGTTTTGAAACACTCCTTTGGTAGAATCTGCAACTGTTTATTTGGAGCGCTTTGAGGTCTATGACGGAAAAGGAAATATATTCAAATAAAAACGAAACAGAAGCAGTCTCAGAAACTTCTGTGTGATGAGTGCATTCAACTCACACACTTGAACTTTCCTTTTGATAGAGCAGTTTTGAAACACTCTTTTAGTAGCATCTGTAAGTGGATATTTGGAGGGGTTTTATGCCAATGCTGGAAAACGAAATATCATCACAGAAAAACTAGGCAGAAGCATTCTCAGAAACTTCTTCATGATGAGTGCATTCAACTCACAGAGTTGAACGTTCCTTTTGATAGAACAGTTTTGAAACACTCCTTTTGTAGGATCTGCAACTGTTTATTTGGAGCGCTTTGAGGCCTATGTTGGAAAAGCAAATATCTTCACATAAAAACTAGAAAGAAGCATTCTCAGAGACTTCCCTGTGCTTTCTGCATTCAACCCACATAGTTGAAACTTTCTTTTGATAGAACAGTTTTGAAAATCCCTTTTCATACAATCTGCAATTCGACATTTGGAATGGTTGGAGGCCTATGCTGGAAAAGGAAATATGTTCACATAAAAACTAGATAGAAGCATTCTCAGAAACTTCTTTGTGATGTGCACATTCATCTCACAGATTTGAAGCTTCCTTTTGATATGGCTGTTTTGAAACACTCATTTAGTAGAATCTTCAAGTGGATATTTGGAGTGTTAAGAGGCCAACACTAGAAAAGGAAATATCTTCATATAAAAACTAGAGAGAAACATTCTCAGAAACTTCCCTGTACTTTATACATTCAAGTCACAGAGAGGAGCCTTCGTTTTGAAAGTGCAGTTTTGAAACCCTCTTTTTGTAGAATTTGCTAGGGGATGTTTGGAGCGATTTGAGGCCTATGCTGGAAAACGAAATATCTTCCCATAAAAACTAGACAGAAGCACTCTCAGAAACTTCTTTTTGAGGAGTGCATTCAACTCAAATACTTGAACCTTCACTTTGAAAGAGCAGTTTGGAAACACTCTTTTTGTAGAATCTGCAAGTGGATATTTTGAGCGTTTTGAAGCCTTTGCTGGGAAATGAAATATCTTCGCCTGAAAACTACACAGAAGCATTCTCAGAAACTTCTTCATGATGCGTGCATTCAACTCACAGAGTTGAACCTGCCTTTTTTTAGGGCAGTTTGGAAACAGCCTTTTTGTAAAATCTGCAAGTGGATAATTGGAGAAATTTGAGGCCTATGCTGCAAAAGGAAATATCTTCACAGGAACCCTAGACAGAATCATTCTCAGGAACTTCTGTGTGATGAGTGCATTCAACTCACTGACTTGAAACTTCCTTTTGATAGAGCAGTTTTGAAACACTCCTTTTGTAGAATCCGCAAGTGTTTATTTGGAGCGCTTTGAGGCCTATGATGGAAAAGGAAATATCTTCACGTAAAATCGAGACAGAAGCATTCTCAGAAACTTCTGTGTGATGAGTCCATTCAACTCACACACTTGAACTTTCCTTTTGATAGAGCAGTTTTGAAACACTCTTATAGTAGCATCGGTAAGTGGATATTTGGAGGGCTTTTATGCCAACGCTGGAAAAAGAAGTAACATCACATAAAAAGTAGGCAGAAGCATTCTCAGAAACTTCCTCGTGATGAGTGCATTCAACTCAGAGAGCTGAACGTTCCTTTTGATAGATCAGTTTGAAACAGTCCTAAATTTTACAGGATCTGCAGCTGTTTATTTGCAGCGCTTTTAGGACTATGTTGGAAAAGGAAATATCTTCACATAAAAACTAGGCAGAAGCATTCTCAGAAACTGCCCTGTGCTTTCTGCATTCAACTCCCATAGTTGAACCTTCCTTTTGATAGAACAGTTTTGAAACACTCCTTTTGTAGAATCTGCAAGTCGACATTTGGAACGCTATGAGGCCTATGCTTGAAAAGGAAATATCTTAACGTAAAAACTAGATAGAAGCATTCTCAGAAACTCTTTTGTGACGTGTGCATTCAACTCACAGAGTTGAAGCTTCCTTTTGATATAGCTGTTTTGAAATACTCTTTTAGTAGCATCTTCAAGTGGATATTTGGAGTGTTAACAGGCCAGCACTGGAAAAGGAAATATGTTCACATAAAAACCAGACGGAAGCATTCTCAGAAACTTCCCTGTGCTTTATGCATTCAAGTCACAGAGAGGAACCTCCCTTTTGAAAGCGCAGTTTTGAAACCCTCTTTTTGTAGAGTTTGCTAGTGGATGTTTGGAACGATTTGAGGTCTATGCTGGAAAACGAAATATCTTCCCATAAAAACTAGACAGAAGCATTCTCAGAAACTTCTTTTTGAGGAGTGCATTCAACTCAAATACTTGAACCTTCACTTTGAAAGAGCAGTTTTGAAACACTCTTTTTGTAGAATCTGCAAGTGGATATTTTGAGCGTTTTGAGGCCTTTGCTGGGAAATGAAATATCTTCACCTGAAAACTACACAGAAGCATTCTCAGAAACTTCTTTGTGATGTGTGCATTCAACTCACAGAGTTGAACCTGCCTTTTGATAGAGCAGTTTGGAAACAGCCTTTCTGTAAAATCTGCAAGTGGATATTTGGAGCGATTGGAGGCCTATGCTGAAAAAGGAAATATCTTCACAGGAACCCTAGACAGAATCATTCTCAGGAACTTCTGTGTGATGAGTGAATTCAACTCACTGACCTGAAACTTCCTTTTGATAGAGGAGTTTTGAAACACTCCTTTTGTAGAATCCGCAAGTGTTTATTTGGAGCGCTTTGAGGCCTATGATGGAAAAGGAAATATCTTCATGTAAAAACGAGACAGAAGCATTCTCAGAAACTTCTGTGTGATGAGTGCATTCAACTCAAACACTTGAACTTTCCTGTTGATAGAGCAGTTTTGAAACACTCTTTTAGTAGCATCGGTAAGTGGATATTTGGAGGGGTTTTATGCCAATGCTGGAAAACGAAATATCATCGCAGAAAAACTAGGCAGAAGCATTCTCAGAAACTTCTTCATGATGAGTGCATTCAACTCACAGAGTTGAACGTTCCTTTTGATAGAACAGTTTTGAAACACTCCTTTTGTAGGATCTGCAACTGTTTATTTGGAGCGCTTTGAGGCCTATGTTGGAAAAGCAAATATCTTCACATAAAAACTAGACAGAAGCATTCTCGGAGACTTCCCTGTGCTTTCTGCATTCAACCCACATAGTTGAACCTTTCTTTTGATAAAACAGTTTTGAAAATCTCTTTTCATAGAATCTGCAATTCGATATTTGGAACGGTTTGAGGCCTATGCTGGAAAAGGAAATATGTTCCCATAAAAACTAGATAGAAGCATTCTCAGAAACTTCTTTGTGATGTGCGTATTCAACTCACAGATTTGAAGCTTCCTTTTGATATGGCTGTTTTGAAACACTCATTTAGTAGAATCTTCAAGTGGATATTTGGAGTGTTAAAAGGCCAACACTGGAAAAGGAAATATCTTCATATAAAAACTAGAGAGAAACATTCTCAGAAACTTCCCTGTAGTTTATTCATTCAAGTCACAGAGAGGAACCTTACTTTTGAAAGCGCAGTTTTGAAACCCTCTTTTTGTAGAATTTGCTAGGGGATGTTTGGAGCGATTTGAGGCCTATGCTGGAAAACGAAATATTTTCTCATAAAAACTAGACAGAAGCACTCTCAGAAACTTCTTCTTGAGGATTGCATTCAACTCAAATACTTGAACCTTCATTTTGAAAGAGCAGTTTGGAAATACTCTTTTTGTAGAATCTGCAAGTGGATGTTTTGAGCGTTTTGAAGCCTTTGCTGGGAAATGAAATATCTTCGCCTGAAAACTACACAGAAGCATTCTCAGAAACTTCTTCGTGATGCGTGCATTCAACTCACAGAGTTGAACCTGCCTTTTTTTAGGGCAGTTTGGAAACAGCCTTTTTGTAAAATCTGCATGTGGATAATTGGAGAAATTTGAGGCCTATGCTGCAAAAGGAAATATCTTCACAGGAACCCTAGACAGAATCATTCTCAGGAACTTCTGTGTGATGAGTGCATTCAACTCACTGACTTGAAACTTCCTTTTGATAGAGCAGTTTTGAAACACTCCTTTTGTAGATTCCGCAAGTGTTTATTTGAGCGCTTTGAGGCCTACGATGGAAAAGGAAATATCTTCACGTAAAAACGAGACAGAAGCATTCTCAGAAACTTCTGTATGATGAGTCCATTCAACTCACACACTTGAACTTTCCTTTTGATAGAGCAGTTTTGAAACACTCTTATAGTAGCATCGGTAAGTGGATATTTGGAGGGCTTTTATGCCAATGCTGGAAAAAGAAGTAACATCACATAAAAAGTAGGCAGAAGCATTCTCAGAAACTTCCTCGTGATGAGTGCATTCAACTCAGAGAGCTGAACGTTCCTTTTGATAGATCAGTTTGAAACAGTCCTAAATTTTACAGGATCTGCAGCTGTTTATTTGCAGCGCTTTGAGGACTATGTTGGAAAAGGAAATATCTTCACATAAAAACTAGGCAGAAGCATTCTCAGAAACTGCCCTGTGCTTTCTGCATTCAACTCACATAGTTGAACCTTCCTTTTGATAGAACAGTTTTGAAACACTCCTTTTGTAGAATCTGCAAGTCGACATTTGGAACGCTATGAGGCCTATGCTTGAAAAGGAAATATCTTAACGTAAAAACTAGATAGAAGCATTCTCAGAAACTCCTTTGTGACGTGTGCATTCAACTCACAGAGTTGAAGCTTCCTTTTGATATAGCTGTTTTGAAATACTCTTTTAGTAGCATCTTCAAGTGGATATTTGGAGTGTTAACAGGCCAGCACTGGAAAAGGAAATATGTTCACATAAAAACCAGACGGAAGCATTCTCAGAAACTTCCCTGTGCTTTATGCATTCAAGTCACAGAGAGGAACCTCCCTTTTGAAAGCGCAGTTTTGAAACCCTCTTTTTGTAGAATTTGCTAGTGGATGTTTGGAACGATTTGAGGTCTATGCTGGAAAACGAAATATCTTCCCATAAAAACTAGACAGAAGCATTCTCAGAAACTTCTTTTTGAGGAGTGCATTCAACTCAAATACTTGAACATTCACTTTGAAAGAGCAGTTTTGAAACACTCTTTTTGTAGAATCTGCAAGTGGATATTTTGAGCGTTTTGAGGCCTTTGCTGGGAAATGAAATATCTTCACCTGAAAACTACACAGAAGCATTCTCAGAAACTTCTTTGTGATGTGTGCATTCAACTCACAGAGTTGAACCTGCCTTTTGATAGAGCAGTTTGGAAACAGCCTTTTTGTAAAATCTGCAAGTGGATATTTGGAGCGATTGGAGGCCTATGCTGAAAAAGGAAATATCTTCACAGGAACTCTAGACAGAATCATTCTCAGGAACTTCTGTGTGATGAGTGCATTCAACTCACCGACTTGAAACTTCCTTTTGATAGAGGAGTTTTGAAACACTCCTTTTGTAGAATCCGCAAGTGTTTATTTGGAGCGCTTTGAGGCCTATGATGGAAAAGGAAATATCTTCATGTAAAAACGAGACAGAAGCATTCTCAGAAACTTCTGTGTGATGAGTGCATTCAACTCAAACACTTGAACTTTCCTGTTGATAGAGCAGTTTTGAAACACTCTTTTAGTAGCATCGGTAAGTGGATATTTGGAGGGGTTTTATGCCAATGCTGGAAAACGAAATATCATCACAGAAAAACTAGGCAGAAGCATTCTCAGAAACTTCTTCATGATGAGTGCATTCAACTCACAGAGTTGAACGTTCCTTTTGATAGAAGAGTTTTGAAACACTCCTTTTGTAGGATCTGCAACTGTTTATTTGGAGCGCTTTGAGGCCTATGTTGGAAAAGCAAATATCTTCACATAAAAACTAGACAGAAGCATTCTCAGAGACTACCCTGTGCTTTCTGCATTCAACCCACATAGTTGAACCTTTCTTTTGATAAAACAGTTTTGAAAATCTCTTTTCAAAGAATCTGCAATTCGATATTTGGAACGGTTTGAGGCCTATGCTGGACAAGGAAATATGTTCCCATAAAAACTAGATAGAAGCATTCTCAGAAACTTCTTTGTGATGTGCGTATTCAACTCACAGATTTGAAGCTTCCTTTTGATATGGCTGTTTTGAAACACTCATTTAGTAGAATCTTCAAGTGGATATTTGGAGTGTTAAGAGGCCAACACTGGAAAAGGAAATATCTTCATATAAAAACTAGAGAGAAACATTCTCAGAAACTTCCCTGTAGTTTATGCATTCAAGTCACAGAGAGGAACCTTACTTTTGAAAGCACAGTTTTGAAACCCTCTGTTTGTAGAATTTGCTAGGGGATGTTTGGAGCGATTTGAGGCCTATGCTGGAAAACGAAATATCTTCCCATAAAAACTAGACAGAAGCACTCTCAGAAACTTCTTTTTGAGGAGTGCATTCAACTCAAATACTTGAACCTTCATTTTGAAAGAGCAGTTTTGAAACACTCTTTTTGTAGAATCTGCAAGTGGATGTTTTGAGCGTTTTGAGGCCTGTGCTGGGAAATGAAATATCTTCGCCTGAAAACTACACAGAAGCATTCTCAGAAACTTCTTCATGATGCGTGCATTCAACTCACAGAGTTGAACCTGCCTTTTATTAAGGCAGTTTGGAAACAGCCTTTTTGTAAAATCTGCAAGTGGATAATTGGAGAAATTTGAGGCCTATGCTGCAAAAGGAAATATCTTCACAGGAACCCTAGACAGAATCATTCTCAGGAACTTCTGTGTGATGAGTGCATTCAACTCACTGACTTGAAACTTCCTTTTGATAGAGCAGTTTTGAAACACTCCTTTTGTAGAATCCACAAGTGCTTATTTGGAGCGCTTTGAGGCCTACGATGGAAAAGGAAATATCTTCACGTAAAAACGAGACAGAAGCATTCTCAGAAACTTCTGTGTGATGAGTGCATTCAACTCACACACTTGAACTTTCCTGTTGATAGAGCAGTTTTGAAACACTCTTTTAGTAGCATCGGTAAGTGGATATTTGGAGGGCTTTTATGCCAATGCTGGAAAAAGAAGTAACATCACAAAAAAAGTAGGCAGAAGCATTCTCAGAAACTTCCTCGTGATGAGTGCATTCAACTCAGAGAGCTGAACGTTCCTTTTGATAGATCAGTTTGAAACACTCTTAATTTTACAGGATCTGCAGCTGTTTATTTGCAGCGCTTTGAGGACTATGTTGGAAAAGGAAATATCTTCACATAAAAACTAGACAGAAGCATTCTCAGAAACTGCCCTGTGCTTCCTGCATTCAACTCACATAGTTGAACCTTCCTTTTGATAGAACAGTTTTGAAACACTCTTTTTGTAGAATCTGCAAGTCGACATTTGGAACGCTGTGAGGCCTATGCTGGAAAAGGAAATATCTTAACGTAAAAACTAGATAGAGGCATTCTCAGAAACTCCTTTGTGACGTGTACATTCAACTCACAGAGTTGAAGGTTCCTTTTGATATAGCTGTTTTGAAATACTCTTTTAGTAGCATCTTCAATGGATATTTGGAGTGTTAAGAGGCCAACATTGGAAAAGGAAATATGTTCACAGAAAAACCAGACGGAAGCATTCTCAGAAACTTCCCCGTGCTTTATGCATTCAAGTCACAGAGAGGAACCTCCCTTTTGAAAGCACAGTTTTGAAACCCTCTGTTTGTAGAATTTGCTAGTGGATGTTTGGAACGATTTGAGGTCTATGCTGGAGAACGAAATATCTTCTCATAAAAAGTAGACAGAAGCATTCTCAGAAACTTCTTTTTGAGGAGTGCATTCAACTCAAATACTTGAACCTTCATTTTGAAAAAGCAGCTTTGAAACACTCTTTTTGTAGAATCTGCAAGTGGATATTTTGAGCGTTTTGAGGCCTTTGCTGGGAAATGAAATATCTTCACCTGAAAACTACACAGAAGCATTCTCAGAAAGTTCTTTGTGATGTGTGCATTCAACTCACAGAGTTGAACCTGCGTTTTGATAGAGCAGTTTGGAAACAGCCTTTTTGTAAAATCTGCAAGTGGATATTTGGAGCGATTGGAGGCCTATTCTGCAAAAGGAAATATCTTCACAGAAACCCTAGACAGAAGCATTCTCAGGAACTTCTGTTGGACGAGTGCATTCAACTCACAGACTTGAACTCTCTTTTGATAGGGAGGTTTTGAAACACTCCTTTGGTAGAATCTGCAACTGTTTATTTGGAGCGCTTTGAGGCCTATGACGGAAAAGGAAATATCTTCATATAAAAACGAAACAGAAGCAGTCTCAGAAACTTCTGTGTGATGAGTGCATTCAACTCACACACTTGAACTTTCCTTTTGAAAGAGCAGTTTTGAAACACTCTTTTAGTAACATCTGTGAGTGGATATTTGGAGGGGTTTTATGCCAATGATGGAAAACGAAATATCATCACATAAAAAGTAGGGAGAAGCATTCTCAGAAACTTCTTCATGATGAGTGCATTCAACTCACAGAGTTGAACGTTCCTTTTGATAGAACAGTTTTGACACACTCCTTTTGTAGGATGTGCAACTGTTTATTTGGAGCGCTTTGAGGCCAATGTTGGAAAAGCAAATATCTTCACATAAAAACTAGACAGAAGCATTCTCAGAGACTTTCCTGTGCTTTCTGCATTCAACCCACATAGTTGAACATTTCTTTTGGTAGAACAGTTTTAAAAAGCTCTTTTCATAGAATCTGCAATTCGACATTTGGAACGGTTTGAGGCCTATGCTGGAAAAGGAAATATGTTCCCATAAAAAATAGATGGAAGCATTCTCAGAAACTTCTTTGTGATGTGCACATTCAACTCACAGATTTCAAGCTTCCTTTTGATATGGCTGTTTTGAAACACACATTTAGTAGAATCTTCAAGTGGATATTTGGAGTGTTAAGAGGCCAACACTGGAAATGGAAATAACTTCATATAAATACTAGAGAGAAACATTCTCAGAAACTTCCCTGTACTTTATGCATTCAAGTCACAGAGAGGAACCTTCCTTTTGAAAGCGCAGTTTTGAAACCCTCTTTTTGTAGAATTTGCTAGGGGATGTTTGGAGCGATTTGAGGCCTATGCTGGAAAACGAAATATCTTCCCATAAAAACTAGACAGAAGCCCTCTCAGAAACTTCTTTTTGAGAAGTGCATTCAACTCAAATACTTGAACCTTCACTTTGAAAGAGCAGTTTGGAAACACTCTTTTTGTAGAATCTGCAAGTGGGTATTTTGAGCGTTTTGAGGCCTTTGCTGGGAAATGAAATATCTTCGCCTGAAAACTACACAGAAGCATTCTCAGAAACTTCTTCGTGATGCGTGCATTCAACTCACCGAGTTGAACCTGCCTTTTATTAGGGCAGTTTGGAAACAGCCTTTGTGTAAATCTGCAAGTGGATAATTGGAGAAATTTGAGGCCTATGCTGCAAAAGGAAATATCTTCACAGGAACCCTAGACAGAATCATTCTCAGGAACTTCTGTGTGATGAGTGCATTCAACTCACTGACTTGAAACTTCCTTTTGATAGAGCAGTTTTGAAACACTCCTTTTGTAGAATCCGCGTGTTCATTTGGAGCGCTTTGAGGCCTATGATGGAAAAGGAAATATCTTCACGTAAAAACGAGACAGAAGCATTCTCAGAAACTTCTGTGTGATGAGTGCATTCAACTCACACACTTGAACTTTCCTGTTGATAGAGCAGTTTTGAAACACTCTTTTAGTAGCATCGGTAAGTGGATATTTGGAGGGCTTTTATGCCAATGCTGGAAAAAGAAGTAATATCACATAAAAAGTAGGCAGAAGCATTCTCAGAAACTTCCTCGTGATGAGTGCATTCAACTCAGAGAGCTGAACGTTCCTTTTGATAGATCAGTTTGAAACACTCTTAATTTTACAGGATCTGCAGCTGTTTATTTGCAGCACTTTGAGGACTATGTTGGAAAAGGAAATATCTTCACATAAAAACTAGACAGAAGCATTCTCAGAAACTGCCCTGTGCTTCCTGCATTCAACTCACATAGTTGAACCTTCCTTTGGATAGAACACTTTTGAAACACTCTTTTTGTAGAATCTGCAAGTCGACATTTGGAACGCTATGAGGCCTATGCTTGAAAAGGAAATATCTTAATGTTAAAACTAGATAGAAGCATTCTCAGAAACTCCTTTGTGACGTGTGCATTCAACTCACAGAGTTGAAGCTTCCTTTTGATATAGCTGTTTTGAAATACTCTTTTAGTAGCATCTTCAAGTGGATATTTGGAGTGTTAACAGGCCAACACTGGAAAAGGAAATATGTTCACATAAAAACCAGACGGAAGCATTCTCAGAAACTTCCCTGTGGTTTGTGCATTCAAGTCACAGAGAGGAACCTCCCTTTTGAAAGCGCAGTTTTGAAACCCTCTTTTTGTAGAATTTGCTAGTGGATGTTTGGAACGATTTGAGGTCTATGCTGGAAAACGAAATATCTTCCCATAAAAACTAGACAGAAGCATTCTCAGAAACTTCTTTTTGAGGAGTGCATTCAACCCAAATACTTGAACCTTCACTTTGAAAGAGCAGTTTTGAAACACTTTTTTTGTAGAATCTCCAATGGATATTTTGAAGGTTTTGAGACCTATGCTGCAAAAGGAAATATCTTCACAGAAACCCTAGAGAGAAGCATTCTCAGAAACTTCTGGGTGAATAGTGCATTCAATTCACGGACTTCAACCTTCCTTTTGATAGAACAGTTTTGAAACACTCCTTTTGTAGAACCTGCAAGTATTTATTTGGAGTGCTTTGAGGCCAATGATGGAAAAGGAAATATCTTCAAATAAAAACGAGACAGAAGCATTCTCAGAAACTTCTGTGTGATGAGTGCATTCAACTCACACACTTGAACTTTCCTTTTGATAGAGCAGTTTTGCAACACTATTTTAGTAGCATCTGTAAGTGCATATTTGAAGGGACTTTATGCCAATGCTGGAAAACGAAATATCATCACATATAAACTAGGCAGAAGCATTCTCAGAAACTACTTCGTGATAGGTGCATTCAACTCACAGAGTTGAAAGTTCCTCTTGATAGAACAGTTTTGAAACACTCCTTTTATAGGATCTGCAACTGTTTAATTGGAGGGCTTTGAGGCCTATGTTGGAAAAGGAAATGTCTTCACAAAAAACTAGACAGAAGCATTCTCAGAGACTTCCCTGTGCTTTCCGCATTCAACTCACATAGTTGAACCTTCCTTTTGTTAGAACAGTTTTTAAAAACTCTTTTCGTAGAATCTGCAAGTTGACTTTTGGAACGCTTTGAGGCCCATGGTGGAAAAGGAAATATCTTCACATAAAAACTAGATAGAAGCATTCCCAGAAACTTGCTTGTGATGTGCACATTCAACTCACAGAGTTTAAGCTACCTTTTGATATAGCTGTTTTGAAACGCTCTTTTAGTAGGCTCTTCAAGTGGATATTTGGAGTGTTAAGAGGTCAACACTGGAAAAGAAAATATCTTCACATAAAAACTACACGGAAGCATTCTCAGAAACTTCCCTGTGCTTTATGCATTCAAGTCACAGAGAGGAACCTTTCTTTTGAAAGCACAGTTTTGAAACACTCTTTTTGTAGAATTTGCTAGTGGATGTTTGGAGCAATTGGAGGCCTATGCTGGAAAACGAAATATATTCCCATAAAAATTAGACAGAAGCATTCTCAGAAACAAATTCGTGATGAGTGCATTCAACTCACAGACTTGAACCTCATTTTGAAAGAGCAGTTTTGAAACACTCTTTTTGTAGAATCTGGAAGTGGATATTTGGAGCGTTTTGAGGCCTTTGCTGGGAAATGAAATATCTTCACCTACAAATTACACAGAAGCATTCTCAGAAACTACTTTGCGATGTGTGCATTCAACTCACAGAGTTGAACCTGCTTTTTGATAGAGCAGTTTGGAAGTAGCCTTTTTGTAAAATCTGCAAGTGGATATTTGGAGCGATTTGAGGCCTATGCTGCAAAAAGAAATATCTTCACAGAAACCCTTGACAGCAGCATTCTCAAGAATTTCTGTGTGATGAGTGCACTCAACTCAGGGACTTGAACCTTGCTTTTGATAGAACAGTGTTGAAACCCTCCTTTCGTAGAATGTGCAGGTGTTTATTGGGAGCGTTTTGAGGCTTATGATGGAAAACGAAATATCTTCACATAAAAACGAGACAGAAGCATTCTCAGAACCTTCTGTGTGATGAGTGCATTCAACTCACACACTTGAACTTTCCTTTTGATAGAGCAGTTTTGAAACACCCTTTTAGTTGCATATGTAAGTGCATATTTGAAGCGTTTTTATGGCAATGCTAGAAAAGGAATTATCATCACATAAAAAGTAGGCAGAAGCGTTCTCAGAAACTTCTTCATGAAGAGTGCATTCAACTCACAGAGTTGAACGTTCCTTTTTATAGAACAGTTTTGAAACACTCTTTCAGTAGAATCTGCAAGTGGATATTTGGAGTGCTAAGAGGCCAACACTGGAAAAGGAAATATCTTTACATAAAAAGTAGACAGAAGCATTCTCAGAAAATTCTCTGTGCTTTTTGCATTCAACCCACATAGTTGAACCTTCCTTTTGATAGAAAAGTTTTGAAAATCTCTTTTCGTAGAATCTGCAAGTCGACATTTGGAACGCTTTGAGGCCTATGCTGGAAAAGGAAATATCTTCACATAAAAACTAGATAGAAGCATTCTCAGAAACCTGTTGGTGATGTGCACATTGAATTCACAGAGTTGAAGCTTCCTTGTGATATAGCTGTTTCGAAACACTCTTTCAGTTGAATCTTCAAGTGGATATTTGGAGTGTTAAGAGGCCAACACTGGAAAAGGAATTATCTTCACATAAAAACTAGACAGAAGCATTCTCAGAAACTTCCCTGTGCTTTATGCATTCAAGTCACAGAGAGGATCCTTCCTTTTGAAAGCGCAGTTTTGAAACACTCTTTTTGTAAAATTTGCAAGTGGATGTTTGGAGCGATTTCAGGCCTATCCTGGAAAATGAAATATCTTCCCATAAAAACTAGACAGAAGCATTCTCAGAAACTTCTTTGTGCTATGTTCATTCAACTCACAGAGTTGAACCTGCCTTTTGATAGAGTAGTTTGGAAACAGCAATTTTGTAAAATCTGCAAGTGGATATTTGGAGCAATTTGAGACCACTGCTGCAAAAAGAAATATCTCCACATAAAACCTAGACAGAAGCATTCTCAGAAACTTCTTTGTTATTTGGGGATTGAACTCACAGTGTTGAACCTTCCTTTTCATAGAGTAGTTCTGGAACACTTTTGTTGTGGAAACTGCAAGTGGATATTAGGTGTGATTGTGGCATACAGTGGAAAAGGAAATACATTCAGATGAAAACTAGATAGAACCGTTCTCAGAAACTTATTTGTGCTCTCTGCATTCAACTCACAGACTTTAACTTTCCTTTTTAAAGAGCAGTTTGGAAAACACTCTTTTTGTAGAATCTGCAGAGTGGATGTTTTGAAAGTTTTGAGGCCTTTGCTGGGAAATGAAATATCTTCACCTGAAAACTAGACAGAAGCATTCTCAGAAACTTCTTTGTGATGTGGCATTCGACTCACAGAGTTGAAACTTCCTTTTGAGATAGCTGTTTTGAAACACTCTTTCAGTAGAATCTGCAAGTGGATATTTGGAGGTCTAAGAAGCCAACACTGGAAAAGGAAATACCTTCACATAAAAATTAGATGTAAGCATTCTCAGAAACTTCCCTGTGCTTTATGCATTCAAGTCACAGACAGGAAACTTCCTTTTGAAAGTGCAGTTTTGAAACACTCCTTTTCCAACATAGGCCTCAAAGAGCTCTAAATAAACACTTGCAGATTCTACGAAAACAGTGTAGAGTGGATTGGAGATTCCAATCCATTCCATTCCATTGCATTCTACTCACAGAGTTGAACCTTCCTTTTGATAGAACAGTTTTGAAACACTCTTTTTGAAGAATCTGCAAGTGTTTATTTGAAGCACTTTGAGGCCTACGTTGGAAAAGGAAATATCTTCCCATAAAAACTAGACCGAAGCATTCTCAGAAACTTCTTTGTGATGAGTGCATTCTAGTCACAGAGTTGAACCTTCCTTTGATAGAATACTTTTGAAACACTCTTTTTGTAGAATTTGCAAGTGGATAGTTGTGCGCTTTGAGGCCTATGTTGGAAAAGGAAATTTCTTCCCATGAAAACTAGACCAAAGCATTCTCAGAAACTTCTTTGTGATGAGTGCATTCTACTCACAGAGTTGAACCTTCCTTTTGAGGGAACAGTTTTGAAACACTCTTTTTGGAGATTCTGCAAGTGTGTATTTGGAGCGCTTTGAGGCCTATGCTGGAAAAGAAATTATCTTCACATAAAAACCAGACAGAAGCATTCTCAGAAACTTTTTCTGATGTGCGCATTCAACTCACTGAGTTGAACCTTCCTTTTGGTAGAGCAGTTTTGAAACACTCCTTTTCTAGAATGTGCAAGTGGATATTTTGATTGTTAGGGGGCCAACACTGGAAAAGGAAATATCTTCCCATAAAAACTAGACAGAAGCATTCTCAGAAACTTTTTTGTGATGAGTGCATTCAACTCACATACTTTAACTTTTCTTTTGAAAGAGCAGTTTTGAAACACTATTTTTGTAGAATCTGCAGGTGGATATTTTGTGTGCTTTGAGGCCTAAGCAGCAAAAGAAAATATCTTCAAGTAAAAAGTAGACAGAAACATTCTCCAAAACCTCTTTGTGATGTGTGCATTCAAATAACAGAGTAGAACCTTCCTTTTGATAGGGCAGTTTTGAAACACCCTTTTTGTAGAATCTGCAAGTGGATATTTGGAAAGATTTGAGGCCTATGCTGAAAAAGGGGATATCTTCACATAAAAACTAGATAGAAGCATTCTCAGAAACTTCTCTGTACTTTATGCATTCAACTTACAGACTTGAAACTTCGTTGTGAAAGAGCAGTTTTGAAACACTGTTTTTGTAGAAACTGCAAGTGGATATTTGGAGCGCTTTGAGGCCTATGCTGGAAAAGGAAATATCCTCACACAAAAACTAGACAAAAGCATTCTCTGAAACTTGTTATGATGAATGCATTCAGCTCACAGAGTTGAACCTTCCTTTTGATGGAACAGTTTTGAAACACTCTTTTTGTAGAATCTGAAAGTGGATATTAGGAGCGCTTTCAGGCCTATGCCGGAAAAGGAAATATCTTCACATAAAAACTAGACGGAAGCATTGTCAGATACTTCTCTGTGATGAGTGCATTCACCTCACAGAGTTCCACCTTCCTTTTTGTAGAACAGTTATGGAACACTCTCTTTGTAGAATCTACAAGGCATCATTTGGAGCACATTGAGGCCTATGCTGGAAAGGGAAGTATCTTCCCATAAAAAAATAAGCAGAATCATTCTGAGATACTTTTTTGTGATGAGTGCATTCGACTCACAGACTTGAACCTTCCTTTTGATAGAGTAGTTTTGAAACACTCTTTTTGTAGAACCTGCAAGTGGATATTTGGAGCACTTTGAGGCCTATGCTGGAAAAGGAAGTATCTTCCCAGAAAAACTAAGCAGAATCATTCTCAGAAACATTTTTGTGATGAGTGCATTCAACTCACAGCCTTGAAGATTCCTTTTGATAGAACAGTTTGGAAACACTCTTTTTGTCAAATCTGCAAGTGGATATTTGGAGCGCTTTGAGGCCTATGCTGGAAAAGAAAATATCTTCATATAAAAACAAGACGGAAGCATTCTCAGACACTTCTCTGTAATGAGTGCATTCAACTCACGGAGTTCAACCTTTCTTTTGGTAGAACAGTTTTGAATCACTCTCTTTGTGGAATCTACATGAGATTATTTGGAGTGCATTGAGGCCTATGCTGGAAAAGGAAGTATCTTCCCATAAAAACTAAGCAGAATCATTCTCAGAAACATTTTTGTGATGAGTGCATTCAATTCACAGACTTTAACATTCCTTTTGATAGAGCAGTTTTTAAACACTCTTTTTGTAGATTCTGCAAGTGGGTATTTCGAGCGCTTTGAATCAAAGATGGAAAAGGAAATATCTTCATATAAAAACTAGACAGAAGGATTCTCAGAAATTACTTTGGGATGAGTGCATTCAACTCAAAGAGTTGAACCTTCCTTTTGATAGAACAGTTTTGAAACGCTTTTTTTTGTAGAATCTGGAAGTGGATATTTGGGGCAATTTGAGGCCTATGCTGGAAAAGGAAATATCTTCACATAAAAACTAGATGGAAGCATTCTCAGAAATTTCTTGGTGATGAGTGCATTCAACTCACAGGTTTGAACTTGCCTTTTGATAGAACAGTTTTGAAACACTCTGTTTGTAGAATTTGCAAGTGGATATTTGGAGAGATTTGTGGCCTGTGCTGCATAAAGGGAATATCTTAACTTAAGAACTAGACAGAAGCATTCTCAGAGACTTCCCTGTGCTTTATGCATTCAAATCACAGGATTGAACCTTCCTTTTGATAGAGCAGTATTGAACCACTCTTTTTGTATAATCTGCAAGTGGATATTTTGAGCGATTTGAGGCCTATGATGAAAAAGGAAATATCTTCAACTAAAAACCAGACAGAAACATTCTCACAAACTTCTGTGGGATGGGTACATTCAACAAACAGAGTTGAACCTTCCTTTTGATAGACTAGTTTTGAAACACACTTTTTGTAGAACCTGCAAGTGGATGTTTGGAGGGCTTTGAGGCCTATGCTGGAAAAGAAAATATCTCCACCTAAAAACTAGACAGAAGCATTCTCAGAAATTTCTTTGTGATGAGTGCATTCAACTCACGGGGTTGAAAGTTCCTTTTGATAGAACAATTCTGACACAATCTTCTTGTAGAATCTGCAAGTGCATATTTGGATTGCTTGAGGCCTATGCTGGAGTAAGAAATAATTTCACATAAAAACTATATTGAAGCATTCTCAAAAACATCTTTGTGATGTGTGCTTTCAACTCACAGAATTGAAACTTCCTTTGGATAAAGCAGTTTTGAAACACCATATTGTAGAATCTGCAAGTGGATAGTTTTAGCACTTTGAGGCCTAGCCTGGAAAAGGGTATATCTTCACATAAAAACCAGACAGAAGCATTCTCAGAAACTTCCCTGTGCTTTATGAATTCAACTCACAGACTTGAACCTTCCTTTTGATAGAACAGTTTGGAAACACACTTTTTGTAGAATCTGAAAGTGGATATTTGGAGCGCTTTGAGTCCTATGCAGGAAAAGGAAATACCATCACATAAAAACTAGACAGAAGTATTCTCAGAAATTTCGTTGTGATGTGTGCATTCAACTCACAGAGTTGAACCCTGCTTTTGAAAGAGCAGTTATGAAACACCCTTTTTGTAGGATCTGCAGGTGGATATTTTTGGCGCTTTGAGGCCAATGCTGGAAATGGAAATATGTATTCATAAAAACTAGACAGAAGCATTCTCAGAAACTTCTCTATGTTTTATGATTTCACCTCACAGAGTTTAACCTTCCTTTTGATAGTGCAGTTTTGAAACATTCTTTTTGTAGAATTTGCAAGTGGATATTTGGAGCACTTTGAGGACTATGCTGCAAAAGGAAACATCTTCATATAAAAATTGGACAGAGGCCTTCTCAGAAACTACTTTGTGATGAACGCATTCAGCTCACAGGGTTGAACCTTCCTTTTGATAGAACAGTTGTGAAGCACTGTTTTAGTGGAATCTGAAAGTGGATATTTGGAGCTCTTTGAGGCTTATGATGGAAAAGGAAATATCTTCACATAAAACCTAGACGGAAGTATTCTCAGAAACTTCATTGCGATGAGTGAGTTCAAATCACAGAGTTGAACCAACCTTTTGGTTGAACAGTTTTGAAACACTCTTTTTGTAGAATCTGCAAGTGGATATTTGGAATGCTTTGAGGCCTATGCTTGAAAAGGAAATTTCTTCATATAAATACTAGACAGAAGCATGCTCAGAAACTTCTTTGTGATGAGTGCATTGTACTCACAGACTTTAAATTTCCTTTTGATAGAGCAGTTTTGAAACAGTCTTTTTGTAGAATATGCAAGTTTATATTTGGTGCGATTTGAGGGCTAAGCTGGAAAAGGAAATACCTTCACATAAAAACTGGACAGTATTCTCCTATCTTCTTTGTGATGTGTGCATTAAACTAACAGAGTAGACCTTCCTTTTGATAGAGCAGTTTTGAAACACCCTTTTTGTAGAATCTGCAAGTGGATATTTGGAGCGATTTGAGGCCTATGGTGAAAAATGGGATATCTTCGCATAAAAACTAGACAGAAGCATTCTCAGAAACTTCCCTGTGCCTTATGCATTCAACTCACAGACTTGAAACTTCCTTTTGAAAGAGCAGATTTGAAACACTTTTTTTGTAGAAACTGCAAGTGGATATTTGGAGCGCTTTGAGGACTACGCAGGAAAAGGAAACATCTTCATATAAAAATTGGACAGAGGCCTTCTCAGAAACTACTTTGTGATGAACGCATTCAGCTCACAGGGTTGAACCTTCCTTTTGATAGAACAGTTGTGAAGCACTGTTTTAGTGGAATCTGAAAGTGGATATTTGGAGCTCTTTGAGGCTTATGATGGAAAAGGAAATATCTTCACATAAAACCTAGACGGAAGTATTCTCAGAAACTTCATTGCGATGAGTGAGTTCAAATCACAGAGTTGAACCAACCTTTTGATTGAACAGTTTTGAAACACTCTTTTTGTAGAATCTGCAAGTGGATATTTGGAATGCTTTGAGGCCTATGCTTGAAAAGGAAATTTCTTCATATAAATACTAGACAGAAGAATGCTCAGAAACTTCTTTGTGATGAGTGCACTGTACTCACAGACTTTAAATTTCCTTTTGATAGAGCAGTTTTGAAACAGTCTTTTTGTAGAATATGCAAGTTTATATTTGGTGCGATTTGAGGGCTAAGCTGGAAAAGGAAATACCTTCACATAAAAACTGGACAGTATTTTCCTATCTTCTTTGTGATGTGTGCATTAAACTAACAGAGTAGACCTTCCTTTTGATAGAGCAGTTTTGAAACACCCTTTTTGTAGAATCTGCAAGTGGATATTTGGAGCGATTTGAGGCCTATGGTGAAAAATGGGATATCTTCGCATAAAAACTAGACAGAAGCATTCTCAGAAACTTCCCTGTGCCTTATGCATTCAACTCACAGACTTGAAACTTCCTTTTGAAAGAGCAGATTTGAAACACTTTTTTTGTAGAAACTGCAAGTGGATATTTGGAGCGCTTTGAGGACTACGCAGGAAAAGGAAATATCCCCACATAAAAAGTAGACAAAAGCATTCTCCGAAACTTCTTTGTGATGAATGCATTCACCTCACAGAGTTGAACCTTCCCTTTGATGGAACAGATTTGAAACACTCTTTTTGTAGAATCTGCAAGTGGATATTTGGAGCGCCTTAAGGCCTATGCTGGAAAAGGAAATATCTTCACATAATAACTAGACAGAAGCATTCACAGAAACTTCTCTGTGATGAGTGCATTCAAATCACAGAGTTCAACCTTCCTTTTGGTAGAACAGTTATGAAACACTCTCTTTGTAGAATCTACAAGAGATTATTTAGAGCTCATTGAGGCCTATGCTGGAAAAGGAATTATCTTCCCATAAAAACTAAGCAGAATCATCCTCAGAAATATTTTTGTGATGAGGGCATTCAACTCACAGACTTGAACATTCCTTTTGATAGAGTAGTTTTGAAACACTCGTTTTGTAGAATCTGCAAGTGGATATTTGGAGCGCTTTGAAGTCTATGCTAGAAAAGGAAATATCTTCACATCAAAACTAGACCAAAGCATTCTCAGAAATTTCTGTGTGATGAGTGCATTCAACTCACAGACTTGAACATTCCTTTTGATAGAACAGTTTTGAAACATTCTTTTTGTAGAATCTGCAAGTGGGTATTTTGAGCGATTTGAGGCCTATGCTGCAAAAGGAGAAATCTTCACATAAAAACTAGACAGAAGCATTCCCAGACACTTCCTCGTGCTTCATGCATTCAACTCACAGACTTGAACCTTCCTTTTGATAGAGCAGTTTTGAAACACTCTTTTTGTAGAATCTGCAATTGTATATTTGGAGCGATTTGATGCCTATGATGAAAAAGGGAATATCTTCACCTAAAAACTAGACAGAAACATTCTCAGAAACTTCTTTGTGATGAGTACATTGAACCCACAGCGTTGAAACTTCCTTTTTTTAGGACAGTTTTGTAACACTCTCTTTGTAGAATCTGACTGTGGATACTTGGTGCGCTTTGAGGCCTATGCTGGAAATGGAAATATGTCCTCATAAAAACTAAGCAGAAGCATACTCACAAAGTTCTTAGTGATGAGTGCATTCAACTCAGAGACTTAAACCTTCCTTTTGATATAGCAGTTTTGAGACACTGTTTTTGTAGAATCTGCAAGTGGATATTTGGAGCACTTTGAGGCCTACGCTGTAAAAGGAAATATCTTCACATAAAAACTATACAGAAGCATTCTCAGAAACATCTCTATGATGAGCGCATTGTACTCACAGACTTGAACTTTCTTTTTGATAGAGCAGTTTTGAAACACTCCTTTTGTAGAATTTGCAAGTGGATATTTGGTGTGCTTTGAGGACTAATCTGGAAAAGGAAATATCTTCACATAAAAGCTAGACAGAAGAATTCTCTGAAACTTCTTTGTGATGCGTGCATTCATCTAACAGACTAGAAACTTCCTTTTGATAGAGCAGTTTTGAAACACCCTTTTTGTAGAATCTGCAAGTGGATATTTGGAACAATTTGGGGCCTGTGGTGTAAAAGGGAATATCTTCACATAAAAACTAGACGGAAGCATTCTCAGAAACTTCAGTGTGCCTTATGCATTCAACTCACAGACTTGAACCTTGCTTTTGAAAGAGCAGATTTGAAAAACTCTTTTTGTAGAAATTGCAAGTGGATATTTGGAGTGCTTTGAGGCCTATGCTGGAAAAGGATATATCCTCACATAAAAACTAGACAAAAGCATTCTCCGAAACTTCTTTGTGATGAATGCATTCAGCTTACAGAGTTGAACCTTCCTTTTGATAGAACAGTTTTGAAACACTCTTTTTGTAGAATCTGCAAGTGGATATTTGGAGTGCTTTGAGACCTATGCTGGAAAAGGAAATATCTTCACATAAAAATTAGACAGAAGCGTTCTCAGACACTTCTCTGTGATGAGTGCATTCAGCTCACAGAGTTCAACCTTCCTTTTGGTAGAAGAGTTTTGAATCACTCTCTTTGTAGAATCTACAATAGGTTATTTGGAGCGCATTAAGGCCTATGTTGGAAAAGGGAATATCTTCCCATAAAAACTAAGCAGAATCATTCTCAGTAACATTTTTGTGATGAGTGCATTCAACTCAGAGACTTGAACATTCCTTTTGATAGAGCAGTTTTGAAACACTCTTTTTATAGAATCTACAAGTGGATAATTTTAGCAATTTGAGGCCTATGCTGGAAAAGGGAATATCTTCACATAAAAACTAGACAGAAGCATTCTCAGAAATTTCTTTGTGACGAGTGCATTCAACTCACAGGG
Organism: Pongo pygmaeus; assembly: GCF_028885625.2. Classification (NCBI taxonomy): domain Eukaryota; kingdom Metazoa; phylum Chordata; class Mammalia; order Primates; family Hominidae; genus Pongo; species Pongo pygmaeus. The sequence goes on from NC_072390.2 coordinate 10,592,353, forward strand.
TTGAACTTTCCTTTTGATAGAACAGTTTTGAAACATTCTTTTTGTAGAATCTGCAAGTGGATATTGTGAGCGATTTGAGGCCTATGCTGCAAAAAGAGAAATCTTCACATAAAAACTAGACAGAAGCATTCCCAGAAACTTCCCCATGCTTCATGCATTCAACTCACAGACTTGAACCTTCCTTTTGATAGGGCAGTTTTGAAACACCCTTTTTGTAGACTCTGCAAGTGGATATTTAGAGCGATTTGAGGCCTATGGTGAATAAGGGGATATCTTCACATAAAAACTAGATAGAAGCATTCTCAGAAACTTCTCTGTGCTTTATGCAGTCAACTCACAGACTCGAAACTTCCTTTTGAAAGAGCAGATTTGAAAAACTCTTTTTGTAGAAATTGCAAGTGGATATTTGGAGTGCTTTGAAGCCTGTGCTGGAAAAGGAAACATCCTCACATAAAAACGAGACAAAAGCATTCTCCGAAACTTCTTTGGGATGAATGCATTCAGCTCACAGAGTTGAAACTTTCCTTTGATGGAAAAGTTTTCAAACACTCTTTTTTTAGAATCTGCAAGTGGATATTTGGAGCGCATTGGGGCCTATGCTGGAAAAGGAAATATCTTCACATAATTCCTAGATGGAAGCATTCTCAGAAACTTCTCTGTGATGAGTCAGTTATGAAACACTCTCTTTGAAGAATCTACAAGAGATTATTTGGAGCTCATTGAGGCCTATGCTGGAAAAAGGAATATCTTCATATAAAAACTAGACAGAAGCATTCTGAGAAACTTCCCTGTGCTTTGTGCATTCAACTCACACTCTTGAACCTTCTTTTTGAAAGAGCAGATTTGAAACACTCTTTCTGTAGAAGCTGCAAGTGCATATTTGGAGCGCTTTGAGGCCTATGATGGAAAAGGAAATATCCTCACAGAAAAATTAGACAAAAGCATTCTCAGAAATTTCTTTGTGATGTGTGCATTTAACTCACCGAGTTGAACTTTCCTTTTGATAGAACAGTTTTGAAACAGTCTTTTTGTAGAATCTGCAAGTGGATATTTGGAGCATTTTGAGGTCTATGCTGGAAAAGGAAATATCTTCACATAAAAACTAGACAGAAGCATTCTCAGAAATTTCTTTGTGATGAGTGCATTCAATTCACAGGGTTGAACTTTCCTTTTGATAGAACAGTTTTGAAACACTCTGTTTGTAGAATTTGCAAGTTTATATTTGGAGCAATTTGAGGCCTATGCTGCATAAAGGGAATATCTGAACATAAGAACTAGACAGAAGCATTCTCAGAGACTTCCCTGCGCTTTATGCATTCAACTCACACTCTTGAACCTTCCTTTTGATAGAGCAGTTTTGAAACACTCTTTTTGTAGAATCTGCAATTGGATATTTGGAGTGATTTGAGGCCTATGATGAAAAAGGAAATATCTTCACCTAAAAACTAGACAGAAACATTCTCAGAAACTTCTGTGGGATGAGTGCATTCAACCAACACAGTTGATCCTTCATTTTGATAGACTAGTTTAGAAACACACTTTTTGTAGTATCTGCAAGTGGATGTTTGGAGGGCTTTGAGGCCTATGCTGGAAAAGGAAATATCTTCACCTGAAAACTAGACAGAAGCATTCTCAGAAACTACTTTGTGATGAGTGCATCCAACTCACAGGGTTGAAACTTCCTTTTGATAGAACAGTTTGGAAACAATATTTTTGTGGAATATGCAAGTGGATATTTGGAGCGCTTGAGGCCTATGCTACATTAAGAAATAACTTCACATAAAAACTATATTGAAGCATTCTGAAAAACATCTTTGTGATGTGTGTCTTCAACTCACAGACTTGAAACTTCGTTTTGATAAAGCAGTTTTGAAACACCATTTTGTAGAATCTGCAGGTGGATAATTTTAGCACTTTGAGGCCTAGGCTGGAAAAGGGAATATCTTCACATAAAAATTGGACAGAATCATACTCAGAAACTTCCCTGTGCTTTAGGAATTCAACACACAGACTTGAACCTTCCTTTTGATTGAGCAGTTTTGAAACACTGTTTTGGTAGTACCTGCAAGTGGATATTTGTAGCGCTTTGAGGCCTATGCTGGAAAAGGAAATACCATCATATAAAAACAAGACAGAAGCATTCTCAGAAACTTCTTTGTGATGTGTGTATTCAACTCACAGGGTTGAACCTTCCTTTTGAAAGAGCAGTTACAAAACACGCTTTTTTTAGAATCTGCACGTGGATATTTTTGAATCTTTGAGGCCAGTGCTGGAAAAGGGAATATCTACACATAAAAACTAGACAGAAGAATTCTCAGAAACTTCTCCGTGTTTTATGATTTCAACTCACAGAGTAGAACCTTCCTTTTGATAGAGCAGTTTTGAAACACACTTTTTATAGAATCTGCATGTGGACATTTGGAGCGATTTGAGGCCTATGCTGGAAAAAGGAATATCTTCATATAAAAACTAGACAGAAGCATTCTGAGAAACGTCCCTGCACTTTGTGCATTCAACTTACACTCTTGAACCTTCTTTCTAAAAGATCAGATATGAAACACTCCTTTTGTAGAAACTGCAAGTGCATATTTGGAGCGCTTTGAGGCCTATGATGGAAAAGGAAATATCCTCACAGAAAAATTAGACAAAAGCATTCTCAGAAATTTCTTTGTGATGAGTGCGTTTAACTCACCGAGTTGAACTTTCCTTTTAATAGAACAGTTTTGAAACGTCTTTTTGTATAATCTGCAAGTGGATATTTGGAGCATTTTGAGGTCTATGCTGGAAAAGGAAATATCTTCACATAAAAACTAGACAGAAGCATTCTCAGAAATTTCTTTGTGATGAGTGCATTCAACTCACAGGGTTGAACTTTCCTTTTGATAGAAGAGTTTTGAAACACTGTTTTTGTAGAATCTGCAAGTGCATATTTGGAGCGATTTGAGGCCTATGCTGCAAAAAGGGAATATCTTCACATAAAAACTAGACAGAAGCATTCTCAGAAACTTCCCCATGCTTTATGCATTCAACTCACAGACTTGAGCATTCCTTTTGATTGAGCAGTTTTGAAACACTCTTTTTGTAGTATCTGCAAGTGGATATTTGAAGAGATTTGAGGCCTATGATGAAAAAGGAAATACCTTCACCTAAAAACTAGACAGAAGCATTCTCAGAAACTTCTTTGTGATGAGTGCATTGAACTCACAGAGTTGAAACTTCCTTTTGATAGAACAGTTTTGTAACACTATTTTTGTAGAATCTGCAAGTGGATATTTGGAGTGTTTTGATGCCAATGCTGGAAAAGGAAATATCTTCACATAAAAACTAGACAGAAGCATTCTCAGAAACTTCTCTGTGATGAGTGCATTCAATTCACAGAGGTGAACCTTCCTTTTGATTGAACGGTTTTGAAACACTCTCTTTATAGAATCTGAAAGTGGATACTTGGAGCGCTTTGTGGCCTATGCTGGAAATGGAAATATGTTCTCATAAAAACTAAGCAGAAGCATTCTCACAAAGTTCTTATTGATGAGTGAATTCAACTCACAAACTTAAACCTTCCTTTTGATAGAGCAGTTTTGACACACTCTTTTTGTAGAATCTGCAAGTGGATATTTGGAGCGCTATGAGGCCTACACTGGAAAAGGAAATATTTTCACCTAAAAACTATACAGAAGCATTCTCAGAAACATCTCTATGATGAGTGCATTGTACTCACAGACTTGAACCTTCCCTTTGACAGAGAAGTTTTGAAACACACTTTTTGTAGATCCGCAAGTGGATATTTGGTGTGCTTTGAGGCCTAAGTTGGAAAAGGAAATATCTTCAGATAAAAACTAGACAGAAGCATTCTCTGAAACTTCTTTGGGATGCGTGCATTCATCTAACAGAGCAGAACTTTTCTTTTGATAGCGCATTTTTGAAACACCCTTTTTGTAGATTCTTCAAGTGGATATTTGGAGCGATTTGAGGCCTATGCTGTCAAAGGGAATATCTTCACATAAAAACTAGACGGAAGCATTCTCAGAAACTTCCCTGGGCTTTATGCATTCAACTCACAGACTTGAAGCTTCCTTTTGAAAGAGCAGATTTAAAACACTCTTTTTGTAGAAACTGCAAGTGGATATTTGGAGTGCTTTGAAAAACTGGACAGAGGCCTTCTCAGAAACTTCTTTGTGATGAATGCATTCAGCTCACAGTGTTGAACCTTCCTTTTGATAGAACAGTTGTGAAACACTATTTTTGTAGAATCTGCAAGTGGATATTTGGAGCTCTTTGAGGCTTATGATGGAAAAGGAAATATCTACACATAAAATCTAAGTGGAAGTGTTCTCAGAAACTTCTTTGTGATAAGTGCATTCAATTCACAGAGTTGAACCATCCTTTTGATTGAACAGTTTTGAAACACTCTTTTTGTAGAATCTGCAAGTGGATATTTGGAAGGCTTTGAGGCCTATGCTCGAAAAGGAAATATCTTCATATAAAAACTAGACAGAAGCATCCTCAGCGACTTCTTTGTGATGGCTGCATTAAACTAACAGAGTAGAAACTTCCGTTTGATAGAGCAGTTTTGAAACACCTTTTTTATAGAATCCGCAAGTGGACATTTGGAGAGATTTGAGGCCTATGCTGGAAAAAGGAATGTCTTCACATAAAAACTAGACAGAAGCATTCTGAGAAACTTCCCTGCGCTTTATGCATTCAACTCACAGGCTTCAACCTTCCTTTTGAAAGAGCAGATTTGAAACACTCTTTTTGCAGTATCTGCAAGTAGATATTTGGAGGGATTTGAAGCCTATGCTGGAGAAGGAAATATCCTCACATAAAAACTAGACAAAAGCATTCTCAGAAACTTCTTTGTGATGAGTGCATTCAACTCACAGATTTGAACTTTCCTTTTGATAGAACAGTTTTGAAACACTCTTTTTGTAGAAACTGCAAGTGTATATTTGAGCGCTTTGAGGCCTGTGCTGGAAAAGGAAATATCTTCACATAAAAACTAGACGGAAGCATTCTCAGACACTTCTCTGTGATGATTGCATTCAACTCACAGAGTTCAACATACCTTTTCATAGAACAGTTTTGAAGCACTCTCCTTGTAGGGTCTACAAGAGATTATTTGGAGTGCTTTGAGGCCTGTGCTGGAAAAGGAAATATCTTCCCATAAAAACTAAGCAGAACCGTTCTCAGAAACATTTTGTGATGAGTGGATTCACCTCACAGACTTGAACCTTCCTTTTGAAAGAGCAGTTTTGAAACACTCTTTTTGTAGAATCTGCAAGTGGATATTTGGAGCACTTTGAGGCCTATGAGGGAAAAGGGAATATTTTCACAAAAAATGTGACACAAGCATTCACAGAAATTTCTTTGTGATGTGTGCATTCAACTAAAAGAGATGAACCTTCCTTTTGATAGAACAGTTTTCAAACACTCTTTTTGTAGAATCTGCAAGTGGATATTTTGAGCGATTTGAAGCCTATGCTGCAAAAAGGGAAAATCTTCACATAAAAACTAGATAGAAGCATTCTCAGAAATGTCCTTGTGATGACTGCATTAAACCCACAGAGTTGAACTTTCCTTTTGATGGAACAGTTTTGAAACACTCTTTTTGTTGAACCTGCAAGTGGATATTTTATTTCTTTGAGGTCTATGCTGAAAAAGGAAATGTCTTCACATAAATACTAGATAGAAGAATTCTCAGAAACAACTTTGTGAGGAGTGCATTCAACTCACAGACTTGAACATTCTTTCTGATAGAGCAGTTTTGAAACTCTCTTTTTGTAGAATCTGCAAGTGAACATTTGGAGGGATTTGAGGCCTATGCTGGAAAAAGGAATATCTTCACATAAAAATTAGACAGAAGCATTCTGAGAAACTTGCCTGTGCTTTATGCATTCAACTCACAGACTTGAACCTTCCTTTTGAAAGGGCAGATTTGAAACACTCTTTTTGTAGAAACTGCAAAAGGATATTTTTAGGGCTTTGAGGCCTATGCTGGAAAAGGAAATATCCTCACATAAAAACTAGAGAAAAGGATTCTCAGAAACTTCTTTGTGATGAGTGCATTCAACTCACAGAGTTGAACTTTCCGTTTGATATAACAGTTTTGAAACACCCGTTTTGTAGAGTCTGCAAGTGGATATTTGAGCACTTTGAGGCCTATGCTGGAAAAGGAAATATCTTCACATAAAAACTAGTCGGAAGAATTCTCATACACTTCTCTGTGATGATTGCATTTAACACACAGAGTTCAAGATTCCTTTAGATAGAACAGTTTTGAAACACTCTATTGGTAGAATCTGCAAGAGATTATTTGGAGCGCTTTGAGGCCTGTGCTGGAAAAGGAAATATCTTCCCATAAAACATGAGCAGAAACATTCTCAGAAACTTTTTTGTGATGAGTGCATGCAACTCACAGACTTGAACCTTCTATCTGAATGAGCAGTTTTGAAACACTCTTTCGGTAGAATCTGAAAGTGGATATTTGGAGCGCTATGAGGCCTTTGTTGGAAAAGGAAATACCTTCACATAAAAACTGGACAGAATCATTCTCAGAAACTTCTTTGTGATGTGTGCATTCAACTCACAGTGTTGAACCTTCCTTTTGAAACAGCAGTTTGAAACACACTTTTAGTAGAATCTGCAGGTGGATATTGGGAGCGCTTTGAGGCCTTTTATGGAAAAGGAAATATCTTCACATAAAAACTAAACAGATGCATTATCAGGAACTTCTTTGTGATGTGTGCACTCAACTTGCAGAGTTGAACATGACTTTTGATAGAGCAGTTTTGAAACACCCTTTTTGTAGAATCTGCAAGTGGATATTTGTAGCGCTTTGAGGCCTCTGCTGGAAAAGGAAATATCTTCATATTAAAACTACAGAGAAATATTCTGAGAAACTTCTTTGTGATGAGTACATTCAGCTAATGCAGTTGAACCTTCCTTTTCATAGAACTGTTTTGAAACACTCTTTTTGTAGAATCTGCAAGTGGATATTTGGAGAGCTTTGAGGCCTATGATGGAAAAGAAAATATCTTCACATAAAAACTAGACAGAACCATGCTCAGAAACTTCTCTGTGATGAGTGCATTGAAGTCAAAGAGTTGAACCTTCCTTTTGATAGAGCAGTTTTGAAACACCCTTTTTGTAGAATCTGCAAGTGAATATTTGGAGCTCATTGAGGCCTATGCTGGAAAAGGAAATACCTTCACATAAAAACTAAACAAAAGGATTCTCAGAAAATTCTTTGTGATGTGTGCATTCATTTCACAGAGTTGAACAGTATTTTTGATGGAGCAGTTTTGAAACACCCTTTTTTCAGAATCAGCAAGTGGATATTTTGAGCGCTTTGAGGCCTATGCTGGAAAAGAAAATATCTTCACATAAAAACTAGACTGAAGCATTCTCAGAAACTTCTTAGTGATGAGTGCATTCAACTCACATATTTGAACCTTCGTTTTGATGAAGCGGTTTTGAAGCACACTTTTTGTAAAATCTGCAGGTGGATATTTGGAGTGCTTTGAGGCCTACACTGGAAAAAGGAATATCTTCATATAAGAACTTGACAGAAGCATTCTGAGAAACTTCCTCGTGCTTTATGCATTCAAATCAAAGAGTTGAACCTTCCCTTTGATAGCACAGGTTTGATACACTCTTTTTGTAGAATCTACAGTTGGATATTTTGAGCGCTTTGAGGTCTATCCTGGAAAAGGAAATAACTTCACATAAAAACTAGATTGAAGCATTCTCAGAAACTTCTTTGTAATGTGAGCATTCAACTCACGGAATCGACCCTTCCTTTTGACAGAGCTGTTTTGAAACACCCTTTTTGTAGAAACTGCAAGTGGATATTTGTAGCCCTTTGAGGCCTATGCTGGAAAAGGAAATATCTTCACATAAAAACTAGACAGAAGCATTCTCAGAACCTTCTTTGTGATGATTGCATTGCATTCACTGAGTTGAAAGTTTCTTTTGATAGGACAGTTTTGAAACACTCTTTTTGTAGAATCTGCGAGTGGATTTTTGGAGTGCTTTGAGGCCTACCCTGGAAAAGGAAATATCTTCACATAAAAACTAGATAGAAGAATTCTCAAAAACATCTTTGCGATGAGTGCATTCAATTCACGGAATTGAACTTTCCTTTTGATAGAGCAGTTTGAAATTGTCTTTTAGTGGAATCTGAAAGTGGATATTTGGAGTGCTATGAGGCATTTGCTGGAAAAGGAAATATCTTCACATAAAAACTAGACAGAAGCTTTCTCAGAAACTTGTTTATGATGGGCGCATTCAACTCACAGATTTGAAATTTCCTTTTGAAACAGCAGTTTTGAAACACACTTTTAGTAGAATCTGCAAGTGGATATTTGGAATGCTTTGAGGCCTATGCTGGAAAAGGAAATGTCTTCACAGAAAAACTAAACAGAAGCATTCTCAGAAACTTCTTTATGATGTGGGCATTAAACTCGCAGAGTTGGACCTTCCTATTGATAGAACAGTTTTGCATCACTGTTTTTACAGAATCTGCAAGTGTATATTTGGAGCTCTTAGAGGCTTATGAGGTAAAAGGAAATAACTTCACATAAAAACGAAACAGAAGCATCCTCACCAACTTCTTTTTGATGTGTGCATTCAACTCACAGAGTTGAACCATACTTTTGAGAGAGCAGTTTTGAAACACCCTTTCTGTAGGCTCTGCAAGTGGATATTTGCAGTGCTTTGAGGCCTATACTGGAAAAGTAAATATCTTCACATAAAAACTAGAGGGAAGCATTCGCAGAAACTTCTTTGTGATGAGTGAGTTGAACTCACAGAGTTTAACTTTGCTTTTTAAGAGCAGTTTTGAAACACCTCTTTTATAAAATCTGCAAGTGGATATTTGGAGTGCTTTGACGCCAATGATATAAAAGGAAATATCTTCACATAAAAATTAGACAGAAGCATTCTGATAAACTTCTATGTGATGAGTGCATTCAAATCTCAGAGTTGAACCTTCCTTTTGAAAGAACAGTTTTGAAACACTCTTTTTGTAGAATCTGCGTTGGATATTTGGAGCGATTTGAGGCCTATCTTGGAAAGGGTTATATCTTTATATGAAAACTAGACAGTAGCATTCTCAGAAACTTCTTTGTGATAAGCACATTCATCTCACAGAGGTGAGACTTCCTTTAAATAGAGCAGTTGTGAAACACTCTTTTTGTAGAATCTACAAGTGTATATTTGGAGTGCTTTGAGGCCTATGCTGGTTAAGGAAATATCTTCACACAAAAATTAGACAGAATCATTCTCAGAAACTTCTTTGCAATGAGCGCATTCACCTCACAGAGTTAAGCCTTCCTTTTGATAGAGAAGTTTTGAAACACTCTTTTTGTCGTATCTGCAAGTGCATATTTGGGGCACTATGAGGCCTACGCTGGAAAAGGAAATATCTTCACATAAAAACAAGACAGAAGCATTCACGAAAATTTCTTTTTTATGAGTGCATTCAACTCAAAGAATTGAACCTTCCTTTTCATAGAACAGTTTTGAAACACTCTTTTTGTAGAATCTGCAAGTGGATATTAGGAGCGTTTTGAGGCCTATGATGGAAAAGGAAATATCTTCACATAATAACTAGATAGAAGTAATCTCAGAAACTTCTCTGTGATGAGTGCACTGAACACCCTGAGATGAAACTTTCTTTTTATAGAACAGTTTTGAAACACTCTTTTTGTAGAATCTACAGGTGGATATTTGGAGCCCTTGAGGCCTATGCTGGAAAAGGAAACATCTTCACATAAAAACTAGACAGAAGAATTCTCAGAAATATCTTTGTGTTGAGTGCATTCAACTCACAGACTTGAAATTTCCTTTTGATAGAGCAGTTTTGAAAAATTCTTTTGGTAGAATCTGAAAGTGGATATTTGGAGTGCTATGAGGCTTATGCTAGAAAATTGAATATCTTCACATAAAAACTAGACAGAAGCATTCTCAGAAACTTCTTTGAGATGTGCACATTCAACTCACACAGTTGAACCTTACTTTTGAAACAGCAGTTTTGAAACACACTTTTAGTAGAATCTGCAAGTGGATATTTGGAATGCTTTGAGACCTATGCTCGAAAAGTAAATATCTTCTCATAAAAAATAGACAGATGCATTCTCAGAAAGTTCTCTATGATGAGTGATTTCAACCCACAGAGTTGAGCTTTCCTTTTGATAGAACACTTTTCAAACACACTTTTTGTAGAATCTGCAGGTGGATATTTGGAGAGATTTGAGGCCTATGATGGAAAAGAAAATATTTTCTCATGAAAACAAAACAGAAGCATTTCAGAAACTTCTTTGTTATATGTGCATTCAATTCACAGAGGTGAACCATACTTTTGATAGAGCAGTTTTGAAACACACTTTTTGTAGTATCTGCTAGTGGATATTTGGAGCGCTTGGAGGACTATACTGGAAAATTAAATATCTTAAAATAAAAACTACACAGAAGCATTATGAGTAACTCCTTTGTGATGAGTGCATTCAACTCACAGAGTTTAAAATTCCCTTTCATAGAGCAGCTTTGAAACACCCTTTCTGTAAAATCTGCAAGTGGACATTTGGAGCTCTTTGAGGCCTATGCTGGAAATGGAAACATCTACACACAAAAACTAAACAGAAGGATTCTGGGAAACGTCTATGTGATGAGTCCATTCAACTCTCAGAGTTGAACCGTCCTTTTGATAGGACAGTGTTAAAACACTCTGTTTCAATAATCTTCAAGTGGATATTTGGAGCACTTTGAGGCCTATGCTGGAAAAGGAAATATCTTAACATTAAAACTAGACAGTAGCATTCTCAGAAACTTCTTTGTGATGAGCGCATTCAACTCACAGATTTGAGCCTTCCTTTTGATAGAGCAGTTTTGAAACTCTGTTTTTGTAGAATCTGCAAGTGGATATTTGGATCACTTTGAGGCCTATGCTGGAAACGGAAATATCTTCACATCAAAACTAGACAGAAGAATCCTCAGAAACTTCTTTGTGATGAGCACATTCAATTCACAGAGGTGAGCGTTCCTTTTGATAGAGCAGTTTTGAAACGCTTTTTGTAGAATCTGCAAGTGGATATTTGGAGTGCTTTGAGGCCTATTCTGGAAAAGGAAATATCTTCACATAAAAACTAGACAGCAGTATTCTCAGAAACTTCTCTGTGATGAGTGCATTGAACTCCTTTAGTTGAACCTTTCTTTTGATAGAACAGTTTTGAAACACTCTTTTTGTAGGATCTGCAAGTGGATATTTTGAGCGCTTTGAGACCTAAGCAGGAAAAGGAAATATGTTCACAAAAAGCAAGACGGAAGAATTCACAGAAACATCTTTATGATGAATGCATTTAACTCACAGACTTGAACTTTCTTTTAATAGAGCAGTTTTGAAACACTCTTTTGGCAGAGTCTGAAAGTGGATATTTGGAGCGCTATGAGGCCTATGCAAGAAAAGGAAATATCTTCACATAAAAAGTAGACAGAAGCATTCTCAGAAACTTCTTTGTGATGTGTGCATTCAACTCACAGAGTTGAAACTTTGCGTTGAAACAGCAGTTTTGAAACACACTTTTTGTAGAATCTGCAAGTGGATATTTGGAATGTTTTGAGGCCTATGCTGGAAAAGGAAATATCTTCACATAAAAACTAAGCAGAAGAATTCTAAGAAACTTCTTTGTGATGTGTGCATTCAACTCACAGGGTTGAAACTTACCTTTGATAGAGCAGTTTTGAAACACCCTTTTTGTAGTATCTGCAAGTGGATATTTGGAGCGTTTTGACACCTATGCTTTAAAAGGAAATATCATGACATAAAAACTAGAGAGAAGCATTCTCAGAAACTTCTATGTGATGAGTGCATTCAACTAACGGAGTTGAACTTTCCATTTGATATATTAGTTTTGAAACACCATTTTTGTGGAATCTGCAAGTGGATATTTGGAGTGCTTTGAGGCCTATGCTGGAAAAGGAAATATCTTCACATAAAAACTAGAGAGAAGCATTCTCAGAAACTTCCCTCTGCTTTATGCATTCAACTCACAGACTTGAACTTTCCTTTTGATGCAGCAGTTTTGAAACACTCTGTTTGTGGAAACTACACGTGGATATTTGGAGCGCTTTGAGGCCTAAGATAGAAAAGAAAATATCTTCACATAAAAACTCGATGGAAGCATTCTAAGAAACTTCTTTGTGATGACTGAATTCAACTGACAGACTTGAACCATCCTTTTGATAGAGGAAATTTGAAACACTCTTTTTTTAGAATCTTCAAGTGGATATTCGGAGCACTTTGAGGCTTATGATTGAAAAGGAAATATCTTCACATAAAAATTAGACAGAAGCATTTTCAGAACCTTCTCTATGATGAGTGCATTCAACTTACAGAATTCTACTTTTCTTTTCATGCAACAATTTTGAAACACTCTTTTTATAGAATATACACGTGGATATTTGCAGGTTTTTGAGACCTATGCTGCAAAAGGAAATATCTTCAAATAAAGACTAGACAGAAGCCTTCTGAGAAACTTCTTTGTGATGTGCACAGTCAACTCACAGAGTTGAACCTTCCTTTTGATAGAACACTTTTGAAACATTCTTTTTGTAGAATCTCCAAGTTATTATTTGGAGTGCTTTGAGGCCTTTGCTGGAAAAGGAAACAACTTCACATAAAAACTAGATTGAAGCATTCTCAGACACTTCTTTGAGATGTGTGCATTCAACTTACAGGCTTGAACCTGCCTTTTGATAGAGCAGATTTGAAACACTCTTTTTGTAGAATCTGCAAGTCGATATTTGGAGCACTTTCAGGCCTATGCTGGAATAGGAAATATCTTCACATAAAAACAAGACAGAATCTCTATCAGAAACTCCTTTTTGATGAGTGCATTCAATTCACAGAGTTGAACATTTCTTTTGATAGAACGGTTTTGAACCACTCTTTTTGTAGAATCTGCAAGTGAATATTTGGAGTGCTTTGAGGCCTATAATGGAAAAGGAAATATCTTCACATAAAAACTAGACAGAAGCATTCTCATAAACTTCTCTGTGATGAGTGCATTGAACTCCCTCAGTTGAAATTTTCTTTCGATAGAAAAGTTTTGAAACACTCTTTTTGTAGAATCTGCAAGTGGATATTTGGAGCGCTATGAGCCCTATGTTGGAAGACGGAATGTCTTCCCATAAAAGTTACACAGAAGAATTCTCAGAAACATCTTTGTGATGAGTGCATTCAACTCACAGAGTTGAACTTTCCTTTTGATAGAGCAGTTGAAAAACTCTTTTGGTAGAATCAGAAGGTGGATATTTGGAGCGCTATGAGGCCTATGCTATAAACGAAAATATCTTCACATAAAAACTAGACAGAAGCATTTTCAGAAACTTCTTTGTGATGTGCACATTCAACTCACAGAGTTTAACCTTGCTTTTGAATCAGCAGTTTTGAAACACACTTTTAGTAGATTCTGCAGGTGGATAGATTGAATGCTTTGAGGCCTAAGCTGGAAAAGGAAATATCTTCATATAAAAACTAAACAGAAGCATTCTCAGAAACTTCACTGTGATGTGTGCATTCAATTCACAGAGTTTAAGCTTACTTTTGATAGAGCAGTTTTCAACCACCCTTTTTGTAGAATCTGCAAGTGGATATTTGGAGTGCTTTGAGGCCAATGCTGGAAAAGGAAATATCTTCACATAAAAACTAGACAGAAGCATTCTCAGAAACTTCTTTGTGATGTGTGCATTCAACTCACAGAATTGAACCTTACTTTTGATAGAGCGGTTTTGAAACACCCTTTTCGTACAATCTGCAAGTGGATATTTGGAGTGCTTTGAGGTCTATGCGGGAAAAGGAAATATCTTCACATAAAAACTAGACAGAAGCATTCTCAGAAAGAGTGCATTAAACTGACAGAGTTGAAACTTCCTTTTGATAGAATACTTTGGAAACACTCTCTTTGTAGAATCTGGAAGTGGATACTTGGAGTGCTTTGGGGCCTATGCTGGAAAAGGAAATATCTTCACACAAAAACTAGACAGAAACATTCTCAGAAACTGCTTTGTGATGAGTGCATTCAACTCACAGAGTTGAATCTTTTTTTTGATAGTACAGTTTTGAAACAGTCTTTTTGTTCAATCTGTAAGTTTATATTTGGAATGCTTTGAGACCTATGATGGAAAAAGAAATATCATCACATAAAAACTAGACAGATGCATTCTCAGAAAGTTATCTGTGATGAGTGCATTCAACTCACAGAGTTGAACTTTCCTACTGATAGAAGAGATTTGAAACACACTTTTTGTAGGATCAGCAATTTATATTTGGAGGGCTTTGCGGCCTATGCTAGAAAAGAAAGTATCTTCACACAAAAACTAGACAGAAGCATTCTCAGAGACTTCTTTGTGATGAGTGCATTCAACTCACACAGTTGAACCTTCCTTTTCATAGAAGTGTTTTGAAACACTCTTTTTGTAGAATCTGCATGTGGATATTTGGAGTACTTTAAGGCCTATGATGGAAAAGGAAATATCTTCACAAAAAACTAGAAAGAAGTTTTCCAAGGAACTTCTCTGTAATGATTGTATTCAACTCACAGATTGAACCTTCTTTTTGATTGAGCAGCTTTGGAACACCATTTTTGTAGAATCTGCAAGTGGATATTTGGAGCAATTTGAGGCCTGTGCTGGAAAAGGAAATATATTCACATAAAAACTAAACAGAAGCATTCTCAGAAACTTCTTTGTGATGTGTGCATTCAACTCACAGAGTTGAACCATACTTTTGATAGAGCAGTTTGCAAACACCCTTTTGTAGAATCTGCAAGTGGATATTTGGAGCGCTTTGAGGCCTATACTGGAAAAGTAAATATCTTCACATAAAAACTAGACAGAAGCATTCTCAGAAACTTCTTTGAGATAAGCGCATTCAACTCACAGAGTTTAAACTTCTTTTTGATAGAGCAGTTTTGAAACAACCTTTTTTAAAATCTGCATGTGGATATTTGGAGCGCTTTCGGGCCTATGCTGGAAAAGGAAACATCTTCACATAAAAACTAGACAGAAGCATTCTCAGAAACATCTTTGTGATGAGTGCATTCAACTAACGTAGTTGAACCTTCCGTTTGATATAGCAGTTTTGAAAGACCATTTTTGTGGTATCTGTAACTGAATATTTGGAGCACTTTGAGGCCTATGCTGGAAAAGGAAATATCTTCACATAAAAACTAGAGAGAATCATTCTCAGAAACTTCACTGTGCTTTATGCATTCAACTTACAGACTTGAAATTTCCTTTTAATAGAGCAGTTTTGAAACAGTCTTTTTGTAGGATCTGCAAGTGGATATTTGGAGCACTTTGAGGCCTATTCTGGAAACGGAAATATCTTCACAGAAAAAAATTGACGGAAACATTCTAAGAAACTTCTTTGTGATGAATGAATTCAAATCACAGGCTTAAACCATCCTTTTGATAGAGCAGTTTTCAAACACTCTTTTTGTAGAATCTGCAAGTGGATATTTAGAGGGCTTTGAGGCCTATGCTGGAAACGGAAATATCTTCACATAAAAAACAGACAAAAGGATTTTCAGAAACTTCTTTGTGATGAGTGCATTCAACTCAAAGAGTTGCACCTTCCTTTTGATAGAACAGTTTTGAAACACTCTTTTTGTAGAATCTGTAAGTAAATATTTGCAGTGCTGTGAGGCCTATCCTGCAAAGGGAAATATCTTCACATAAACACTAGACAGAAGCATTCTCAGAAACTTTTTTTGATGTGCGCATTCAATTCACAGAATTCAACCTTCCTTTGATAGAACAGTTTTGAAATACTCTTTTTGTACAATCTGCAAGTTGATATTGGAGCGCTTTGAGGCCTGTGCTGGAAAAGTAAATAACTTCACATAAAAACTAGATGGAAGCATTCTCAGAAACTACTTTGGGATGCGTTCATTCAAATCACAGGCTTGAACCTTACTTTTGTTAGAGGAATTTTGAAACACTCTTTTTGTAGAATCTGCAAGTGGATATTTGGAAAATTTTGGCGCTTATGATGGAAAAGGAAATACCTTCTCATAAAAACTAGACAGAAGAATTCTCAGAAACTTCTCTGTGACGACTGCATTCAACTCATAGATTTGAACCTTCCTTTTGACAGAACGGTTTTGAAACACTCTTTTGAACAATCTGCAAGTGGATATTTGGAGTGCTTTGAGGCCTATGCTGGAAAGGGAAATATCTTCACATAAAAACTAAGCAGAAGCATTCTCAGAAACTTCTTTATGATGAGTGCATTCACCTAACAGATTTGAACCTTTCTTTTCATAGAGCAGTTTTGAAACACTCTTTTTGTAGCATCTGCAAGTGAATATTTGGAGTGCTTTGAGGCCTAAGCTGGAAAAGTAAGTATCTTCACATAAAAACTAGACAGAAGCATTCTCAGAAACTTCTTTGTGATGTGCGCATTCAACTCACGGAGTTGAATCTTCCCTTTGATAGAGCAGTATTGAAACACTATTTTTGCCGAATCTGCAAATGAATATTTGGAGTGCAATGAGACCTATGATGGAAATGGTAATATCTTCACATAAAAACCAGACAGAAGCATTCTCAGAAACTTCTCTGTGATGAGTGCATGCAACTCACAGAGTTGAACCTTCCTTTTGATATAACAGATTTGAAACACTCTCTTTGTAGAATCTGCAAGTGGATATTTGGAGCGCTTTCAGGTGTACACTTTAAAAGGATATATCTTCACATAAAAAATAGACAGAAGCATTCTCCGAAACTCCTTTTTGATGAGTGCATTCAACTCAGACTTGAACCTTCCTTTTGATAGAGTAGTTTTGAAACTCTCTTTTTGTAGAATCTGCAAGTGGATATTTGGAGTGCTTTGAGGCCTATGCTGGAAATGGAAACATCTTCACATTAAAAATAGTCAGAAGAATTCTCAGAAACTACCTTGTGATGAGTGCATTTCACTCACAAATTTGAACCTTCCTTTTGATAGAACAGATTTGAAGCACTCTTTTTCTAGAATCTCCAAGTGGATATTTTGAGCACTTTGAGGCCTATTCTGGAAAAGGAAATATCTTCACATAAAGACTAGTCTGAAGCATTCTCACAAAATTATTTGTGATGAGTGCATTCAACTCACAGAGTTGAAACTTCCTTTTTATAGAAAAGTTTTGAAATACTCTTTTTGTAGAATCTGGAAGTGGATATTTGGAGCACTTTGGGGCCTACGATGGAAAAGGAAATATTTTCACATAAAAACTAGACAGAAGCATTCTCAGAAACTTCCCTGTGATGAGTGCATTCAACTCACAGAGCTGAACCTTCCTTTTGAAAGAACAGTTTTGAAAGACTGTTTTTGTACAATCTGCAAGTGGATATTTGGAGCACTCTGAAGCCTATGCTGGAAATGGAAATATCTTCACATGAAAAATAAGCAGAAGCATTTTCAGAAACTTCTTTGTGATGAGTGCATTCAACTCCCAGACTTGAACCTTCCTTTTGTTAGAGCAGTTTTGAAACACTTTTTTTGTAGAGTCTGCAAGTGGACATTTGGAGCGCTTTGAGGCCTATGCTGGAAAATTAAATATCTTCACATAAAAACTAGACAGAAGTATTCTCATCAAATTCTTTGTTATGAGTGCTTTCAACTCACAGAGTTGAACCCTCTTTTTAATAGAACAGTTTTGAAACCCTCTTTTTAAAGGATCTGCAGGTGGATATATAGAGTGCTTTGAGGTCTATGATGGAAAAGGAAGTATCTGTGATGTGTCCATTCAACTCACAGACTTGAACCTAACTTTTCATAGAGCAGTTTTGAAACACTCCTTTTGTAGAATCTGCAAGTGCATGTTTGGAGCACTTTGAGGCCTATGCTGGAAAAGGAAACATCTTCTTACAAAAATTAAATAGAAGCTTTCTCTGAAACTTCTTTGTGATGTGTGCATTCAACTCACAGAGTTGAACCTTCCTTTTGGTAGAACAGTTTTGGAAAACTCTCTTCGTAGAATCTGCAAGTGGATATTTGGAGCGCTTTGAGGCCGATGCTGGAAAAGGAAATATCTTCACATAAAAACTAGACAGAAGCATTCTCAGAAACATCTTTTGATGAGTGCATTAAACTCACAGACTTGGACCTTCCTTTCCATAGAGCAGTTTTGAAATAATGTTTTTGTAGAATCTGCAAGTGGATATGTGGAGCACTTAGAGGCCAATGTTGGAAAAGGAAATATTATCACATAAAAACAAGACAGAAACATCCTCAGAAAATTTTCTGCAATGAGTGCATTCAACTCACAGAGTTGAACCTGCCTTTTGAGAGAACAGTTTTGAAACATTCTCTTTCTAGAATCTGCAAGTGTATATTTGGAGAGCTTTGGGGACTATGCTGGAAAAGGAAATATATTCACATAAAAACTAGACAGAAGCATTCTCAGAAACTTCTTTGTGATGTGCGCATTCAACTAACAGTGTTGAAACTTCCTTTTGATAGAGCAGTTTTGAAACACCCTTTTTATGGGATCTGCAAGTGGATATTTGGAGAGCTTTGAGGCCTATGTTGGAAAAGGAAATATCTTCACATTTGAACTAGACAGAAACATTCTCAGAAACTACCCTGTGCTTTATGAATTCAACTCACAGACTTGAACCTTCCTTTTGATAGAGCAGTTTTGAAACACTCGTTTTGTAGAATCTGCAAGTGGATATTTGGAGCGCTTTGAGGCCTATGCTGTAAAAGGGAATATCTTCACATAAAATCAAGACAGAAGCACTATCAGAAACTTCCTGTGCATTATGCATTTATCTCACAGACTTGAACCCTCCCTTTGATAAGCAGTTTTGAAACACTCTTACTGAAGAAACTGCAAGTGGATATTTGGAGCGCTTTGAGGTATATGCTGGAAAATGTAATATCTTCACATAAAAATTAAGCTGAAGCATTCTCAGAAACTTCTTCTTGATGAGTGCATTCAACTGACAGACTTGAACTTTCCTTTTGATAGAGTCGTTTTGAAACACTCTTTTTGTGGAATCTGCAATTGGATATTTGGAGCACTTTGAGGCCTATGCTGGAAAAGGAAGTGTCTTCACATAAAAACTAGACAGAAGCATTCTCAGAAACTTCTTTGTGATGTGTGCACTCAACTCACAGAGTTGAACCTTCCTTTAGGTAGAGAAGTTTCGAAACACCCTTTTTGTAGAATCTGAAAGTGGATATTTTCATCACTTTGAGGCCTATGATGGAAAAGGAAATATCTTCACATAAAAACTTGACAGAAGCATTCTAAGAAATTTCTCTGTGCTTTATGAATTCAACTCACAGACTTGAACTTTCCTTTTGATTGAGTAGTTTTGAAACACACTTTTTATAGAATCTGCAAGTGGATATTTGGAGCATTTTCTGGCCTATGCTGGAAAAGGGAATATCTTCACATAAAAACTAGACAGAAGCATTCTAAGAAACTTCCCTGTGCTTTATGAATTCAAGTCACAGACTTGAAGTTTCCATTGATAGAGCAGTTTTGAAACACACTTTTTGTAGAATCTGCAAGTGGATATTTGGAGCACTTTCTGGCCTATGCTGCAAAAGGGAATATCTTCACATAAAATGTAGACAGAAGCATTCTCAAAAATTTCACTTTGCTTTAGGCATTTAACTCACAGACTTGAACCTTCCTTTTGATAGAGCAGTTTCAAAAAACTCTTATTGTAGGATCTGCATGTGGATATTTGGAGCGATTTGAGGCCTATGCTGGAAAAGGAAATATCTTCACATAAAAACTAGACAGAAACATTCTCAGAAACTTCTTTATGATGAGTGCATTCATCTCACAGAGTTGAACATTACTTTTGATAGAACAGTTTTGAAACACTCTTTTTGTAGAATCTGCAAGTGCATATTTGGAGCTTTTTGAGGCCTATGATGGAAAAGGAGATATCTTCATATAAAAACTAGACAGAAGCATTCTCAGAAATTTCTCTGTGATGAGAGCATTGAACTCACAGAGTTGAACTTTCCCTTTTATAGAACAGTTTTGAAACACTCTTTTTGTACAATCTGCAAGTGGATACTTTGAGCGCTTAGAGACCTATGCAGGAAAAGGAAACATCTTCATATAACAGCTAAGCAGAAGCATTCTCAGAAAGTTCTTTGAGATGAGTGCATTCAACTCACAGACTTGAAACTTCCTTTTGATAGAGCAGTTTTGAAACACTCGTTTTGTAGTATCTGCAAGTGGATATTTGGAGTGCTTTGAGGCCTATGCTGGAAAAGGTAATATCTTCACATAAAAATTAAGCTGAAGAATTCTCAGAAACTTCTTCATGATGAGTGCATTCAACTGACAGACTTGAACTTTCCTTTTGATAGAGCCGTTTTGAAACACTCCTTTTCTGGAATCTGCAATTGGATATTTGGAGTACTTTGAGGCCTATGCTGGAAAGGGAAATATCTTCACATAAAAAATAGACAAAAGCATTCTCAGACAGTACTTTGTGATGAGTGCATTGAACTCGCAGAGTTGAACGTTTCTCTTCATAGAACAGTTTTGAAACACTCCCTTTGTAGAATCTGCAAGTGGATATTTGGGCGCTTTGAGGCCTACTATGGAAACGGAAATATCTTTATATAAAAACTAGACAGAAGCATTCTCAGAAACTTCTTTGTTATGAGTGCATTCAACTCACAGACTTGAACCTTCCTTTTTATAGAGCAGTTTTGTAAGACACTTTTTGTAGAATCTGCAAGTGGATATTTGGAGCGCTTTGAGGCCTATGCTGGAAAGGGAAATATCTTCAAATAAAAACTAGACAGAAGTATTCTCAGAAACTTCTCTGTGATGAGTGCATTGAACTCACAGAGACGAACCTTCCTTTTGATAGAAGAGTTTTGAAAAACTCTCTTTGTAGAATCTTCAAGGAGATATTTGGAGTCCTTTGGGACCCATGCTGTAAAAGGAAATATCCTCACATAAAAACTAGACAGAAGCATTCTCAGAAACTTCTTTGTAATGTGTGCATTCAACTCACAGAGTTGAACACTCGTTTTGATAGAGTAGTTTTGAAACACACTTTTTGTAGAATCTGCCAGTGGATATTTGGAGATATTTGAGGACTATGCCGGAAAAGGGAAAATCTTCACATAAAAATATTAAAGAAGCATTCACAGAAACTTCCCTGTGATTTATGCATTCAACTCACAGACTTGAACCTTCCTTTTGTTAGAGCAGTTTTGAAATACTGTTATTGTAGAATCTGCAAGTGGATATTTGGACCGGTTTGTGTTCTATGCTGAAAAAGGAAATATCATCACATAGAAACTAGACAGAAGCATTCTCAGAAACTTCTTGGTGATGAGTGCATTCAAATCACAGAGTTGAAACTTCCATTTGACAGAACACTTTTGAAACACTCTTTTTATGGAATCTGCAAGTGGATATTTGGAGCGCTTTGAGACCTACGATGGAAAAGGGAATATCCGTGTTGAGTGCCTTCAACTCACAGACTTGAACCTTCCTTTTGATAGAGCAGTATTGGAACACTCCTTTTGTGGAATCTGCAAGTGGATATTTGGAGCGCTATGAGGCCTACACTGGAAAAGGAAATATCTTCACATAAAAACTAGACAGAAGCACTCTCGGAAACTTCTTTGTGATGAATGCATTCAACTCACAGAATTGAACCTTCCTTTTGATAGAACAGTTCTGAAACATTCTTTTTATAGAATCTTCAAGTGGATGTTTTGAGGGCTTTGAGGCCTATGCTGGAAAAGGAAATATCTTCACATAAAAAATAGAAACAATCTCAGAAAATTCTTTCTGATGAGTGCATTCAACTCAAAGACTTGAACCTTCTTTTGATAGAGCAATTTTGAAACATTTTTTTTGTGGAATCTGTAAGTGGATGTTTGGAGCAATTTGAGGCCTATGCTGGAAAAGGAAATATATCCACATAAAAAGTAGACAGAAGCATTCTCAGAAACTTCTTTGTGATGTATGCATTCAACTCACCGTTGGAACCTTCCTTTTCATAGAGCAGTTTTGAAACATCCATTCTGTAGTATCAGCAAGTGGATATTTGGAGCGCTTGAGGTCTATGCTGGAAAAGGAGATATTTTCCCATCATAATTAGACAGAAGCATTGTCAGAAACTTCCCTGTGCTTTATGAATTCAACTCACAGTCTTGAACATTCCTTTTGATAGTTCAGGTTTGAAACACTCTTTTTGTAGTATCTGCAATTTGATATTTGGGGCGTTTGAGCGTTGTGCTGGAAAAGGAAATATCTTCACATAAAAACTAGACAGAAGAATTCTCAGAGACTTCTTAGTGGTGAGTGCATTCATCTCATACAGTTGAACCTTCCTGTTGATAGAACAGTTTTGAAACACTATTTTTGTAGAATCTGCAAGTGGATATTTGGAGCGATTTCAGGCCTATGATGGAAAAGGAAATATCTTCACTTATAAATTAGATAGAAGCATTCTCAGCAACTTCTCTGTGATGAGTGCATTCAACTGATAGTGTTGAACCTTCGTTTTGATAGAACAGTTTTGAAACTCTCTCTTTGTAGATTGTGGAAGGGGATATTTGGAGCGCTTTGATGCCTACGCTGGAAAAGGAAATATCTTCACATAAAAAATAGACAGAAGCATTCTCAGAAACTTCTTTGTGATGAGAGCATTCAACTCACGGATGTGAACCTTCCTTTTGATAGAACAGTTTTGGAGCATTCTTTTTGTAGAATCTGCAAGTGGATATTTGGAGCGCTTTGAAGCCTATGCCGGAAAAGGAAATATCTTCACATAAAAACTAGACAGAAGCATTCTCAGAAACTTGTTTTTGATGAGTGCATTCACCTCACAAAGTTGAACCTTCCTTTTGGTAGAAGAGTTTTGAAACACTCTTTTTGTGGAATCTGCAAGTGGATATTTGGAGCCCTTTGAGGCCCATATTGGAAAAGGAAATAAATTCACATAAAAACTAGATTGAAGCATTCTCAGAAACTTCTTTGTGATGAGTGCATTCAACTCACAGACGTGAACCTTCCTTTTGATAGAGCAGTTTTGAAACACTCTTTTTGTAGAATTTGCAATGGTATATGTGGAGCGCTTTGAGGCCTATGCAGGGAAACGAAATATCTTCACATAAAAACAAGACAGAAGCATTCTCAGAAACTTGTTTGTGATGTGTGCATTCAAATCACAGTGTTGAATCTTCCTTTTGATGGGGCAGTTTTGAAACACCCTTTTTGTAGAATCTGCAAGTGGATATTTGGAGCGATGTGACGCCAATGCTGGAAAAGGGAATATCTTCACATAAAAACTAGACAGAAGCATTCTCAGAAAATTCTTTGTGATGTCTACATTCAAGTTATAGAGTTGAAACTTCATTTGATAGAGCAGTTTTGAAACACTCTTTTTTTAGAATCTGGAAGTGGATATTTGGAGCAATTTGAGGCCAAACCTGGAAAAGGAAATATCTTCACATAAAAACTAGACAGAAGCATTCTCAGAAACTTCTTTGTGATGCGTGCATTCAACTCACAGAGTTGAACCTTCCTTTTGATAGAGCAGTTTTGAAACACTCTTTTTGCAGAATTTGCAAGTATATATGTGGAATGCTTTGAGGCCTATGCTGGAAAAGGAAATAACTTCCCATAAAAAGTAGAGAGAAGCATTGTCAATAACTTCTTTTTGATGTGTGCATTCAACTCACAGAGTTGAACCTTCCTTTTGATAGAGCAGTTTTGAAACCCTCTTTTTGTAGAATCGGCAAATGAATATTTGAAGCCCTTTAAGGCCTATGCTGTAAAAGGAAACATCTTCACATAAAAAACTAGACAGAAGCATTCTCAGAAACTTCTTTGTGATATGTGCAGTCAATTCGTAGAGTTGAACCTTCCTTCTGATAGAGCAGTTTTCAAACACTCTTTTTGTAGAATGTGCAAGTGGATATTTGGAGCGATTGCGGCCTCTGGTGGAAAAGGAAATATCTTCATGTAGAAACTAGAATGAAGCCGTCTCAGAAACTAATTTGCGGTGTGTGCTTTCAACTCACAGACTTGTACCTTCTGTTTTGTAGAGCAGTTTTGAAACACCTTTTTTGTAGAATTTTCAATTGGTTATTTACAGCGCTTTGACGCCTATGCTGGAAAAGGAAATATCTTCACATAAAAACAAGAGAGAAATGTTTTCAGAAACTTCTTTGTGTTGTGTGCATTCAACTCCCAGAGTTGAGCTTTTCTTTTGATAGAGCAGTTTTGAAACACTGATTTTAGAGGATCTGCAAGTGTATATATGGAGCGCTTTGAGGACTATGCTGGAAAAGGAAATATCTTCACATAAAAACAAGATAGAAGCATTCTCAAAAATTTCTTTGTGACATGTGCATTCAACTTATAGGGTTAAACCGTCCTTTTGATACAGCAGCTTTGAAACACTCTTTTTTAAGTAGTTGCATGTGAATACTTAGAGCACTTTGATGCCTAAGCTGGAAAAGGAAATATCTTCACATAAAAACTAGAGAGCTGCATTTTCAGAAACTTCTTTGTGATGTACGCGTTCAACTCACAGAGCTGAACCACCCTATTCATACAGCAGTTTTGAAACACTCTTTTTGCAGAATCTGCAAGTGGATATTTGGAGCGCTAAGCTGGAAAAGGGAATATTCTCACACACAAACAAGAGAGAAGAATTCTCAGAAACTTCTTTGTGATGTGTGCATTCAATTCACAGTGCTGAACATTCCTTTTGATAGAGCAGTTTTGAAACACTCTTTTTCTAGAATCTGCAGGTGGATATTTGAAGCACTTCGAGGCCTATGCTGGAAAAGGAAATATCTTCACTTAAAAACTATACAGAAGCATTCTGGGAAATTTCTTTGTGATGACTTCATTCAATTCACAGAGTTCAATCTTCCTTTTGATAGAGCAATTTAGACACTCTAATTTTGTAGAATCTGCAAGTGAATATTTGGAGCGCTTTGAGGCCTATGATGGAAAAGGGAATATCTTCACCTTAAAACTAGACCGAAGCATTCTAAGAAACTTCTTTTTGATGTGTGCATTCAACTAACAAAGTTAAAACTTTATTTTTATAGAGCAGTTTTGAAACACTCTTTTTGTAGAATCTGCAAGTGGATATTTGGAGTGTTTTGAGGCCAATGCTGGAAAAGGAATTATATTAACATAAACACTAGACAGCAGCATTCTCACAATCTTCTTTGTTCTGTGTGCATTCAACATGCAGAGTTGAATCTTCCTTTTGATAGAGCAGTTTTGAAACAATCTTTTTGCAGAATCTCCAAGTCAATATTGGGAGCGCTTGGAGGCCCATGCTGGAAAAGGAAACATCTTCATATAAAAACTAGACAGAAGCATTCTCAGAAACTTCTTTGGATGTCTACATTCAAGTCACAGAGTTGAACCTTCCTTTTGATAGAGCAGTTTTGAAACACTTTGTAGAATCTGCAAGTGGATATTTGGAGCGATTGTGCCTCTGGTGGAAAAGGAAATATCTTCATATAGAAACTAGACGGAAGCCTTCTCAGAAACTAATTTTTGGTGTGTGTTTTCAACTCACAGACTTGTACCTTCTGTTTTATAGAGCTGTTTTGAAACACCTTTTTGGTAGAATTTTCAATTGGTTATTTGCAGCGCTTTGAGGCCTATGCTGGAAAAGGAAATATCTTCACTTAAAAACTAGAGAGAAGCGTTTTCTCAAACTTCTTTGTGATGGGTGCATTCAACTCCCAGAGTTGAACTTTTCTTTTGATAGAGCAGTTTTGAAACACTGTTTTTAGAGGATCTGCACGTGTATATACGGAGTGCTTTGAAGACTATGATGGAAAAGGAAATATCTTCACATAAAAACAAGATAGAAACATTCTCAAAAATTTATTTGTGACTTGTGGATTCAACATATAGAGTTAAACCATCCTTTTGATACAGCAGCTTTGAAACACTCTTTTTGTAGTATTTGCGTGTGAATACTTAGAGCAGTTTGAGGCCTAAACTGGAAAAGGGACTATCCTCACATAAAAACAATGGAGAAGCATTCTCAGAAACTTCTTTGTGATGAGTGCATTCAGTTCACAGTGCTGAACATTCCTTTTGCTAGAGAAGTTGTGAAACACTCTTTTTCTAGAATCTGCAAGTGGATATTTGGAGCACTTTGAGGCCTATGCTGGAAAAGGAAATATCTTCACTTAAAAACTAGACAGAAGCATTCTCAGAAACTTCTTTGTGATGTCTGCATTGAATTCACAGAGTTGAACCTTCCTTTTGATAGAGCAGTTTTGAAACACTATTTTTGTAGAATCCGCAAGTGAATATTTGGAGTGATTTGAGGCCAATGCTCTAAAAGTAAATATCTTCACCTAAAAACTAGACAGACGCATTCTAAGAAAATTCTTTTTGATGAGTGCATTCAACTAACAAATTTGAACTTTTTTTGATAGAGCAGTTTTGAAACACTCTTTTTATAGAATCTGCAGGTGAATATTTGGAGTACTTTGAGACCAGTGCTCCAAAAGTAAATATCATCAAATAAAAACTAGATAGAAGCATTGTCAGAAACATCTTTATGATATGTGCATTCAACTGACAGAGTTGAAGCTCCTTTTTGATAGATTAGTTTTGAAACACTCTTTTTGTAGAATCTGTAAGGGGATATTTGGACTGATTTGAGGCATTCGTTGGAAACGGGAATATCTTCACTTAAAACTAGACAGAAGCCTTCTCAGAAACTTCTTTGTAATGTGTGCAATCAACTCACCTAGTTGAACCTTCCTTTTTTGATAGAGCAGTTGAAATACTCTTTTTGTAGAATATGCAAGTGGACATTGGGAGCACTTTGAGGCCTTCTGAGGAAAAGGAAATGTCTTCACATAAAAACTAGACAGAAGCGTTTTCAGAAACTGGTTTGTGATGTGCGCATTCAGTTCACTGAGTTGAACTTTCCTGTTGATCAGCTGTTTTGAAACACTCTTTTTGTAAAACCTGCAAGTGGATATTTGGAGTGCTTTGAATCCTTCATTGGAAAAGGGACTATCTTAAAATAAAAACAAGACTGAAGCATTCTCAGAAACTTCTTTGTGATGTGCACATTCAACTCACAGAGTTGAACCTTCCTTTTGATAGAGCAGATATAAAACACTGTTTTTCTCGGATCTGCAATGGACATTTGTAGTACTTTGAGGGCTATGTTGGAAAATGAAATATCTTCAAATAAAAACTAGACAGAAGCATTCTCAGAAATATCCTTGTGATGTTTGCATTCAACTGACAGAGTTGAACATACCTTTTAATAGAGGAGTTGTGAAACACTCTTTTTGAGATACCTGCAAGTGGAAATTTGAAATGATTTCAGGCCTTTGTTGGAAACGGAATATCTTCACATAAAAACTAGACAGAAGCATTCTCATAAAGGTTTTGGGATGTGTTCATTCAATTCACAGAGTTGAACTTTTCTTTTGATAGAGCAGTTTTGAAACAATGTTTTTGTAGGATCTGCAATGGGATATTTGGACATATTTGAGGCCTTCTTTGGAAACTGGAATATCTTCCCATAAAAGCTGGACAGAAGCATTCTTAGAAATTTCTTTGTGATATGTGCACTCAACTCACAGAGTTGAACCTTCCTTTTGCTATATCAGTTTTGAAACCCACTTTCTGTAGATTCTGCAAGAGGACATTTGGAGCGCTTTAAGGCCTTTGGTGGAAAAGGAAATATCTTCACATACAAACTAGGCAGAAACATTATCAGAAACATCTCTGTGATGTGTGCATTCAACTCAATGATTTGAGTCTTCCTTTTGATAGAGCAGTTTTGAAACACTCTTTTTGCAGAATCTGCAATTGGATATTTGGAGCTCTTTGAATCCTTCATTGGAAACGGGAATATCTTCAAATAAAAACAAAACAGAAGCATTCTCAGAAACTACTTTGTGATATGTATATTCAACTCACAGAGTTCAACCCTTCTTATGATAGAGTAGTTTTGAAACGCTCTTTTTGTAGAATCTGCAAGTGGACATTTCCAGCTCTTTGAGGTCTCTGGTGTAAAAAGAAATATCTTCACATAAAAACTAGACAGAAT
Source organism: Pongo pygmaeus (assembly GCF_028885625.2). NCBI lineage: Eukaryota > Metazoa > Chordata > Mammalia > Primates > Hominidae > Pongo > Pongo pygmaeus. The sequence continues at coordinate 10,620,463 of NC_072390.2, forward strand.
CATTCTCAGAAACTTCTTTGTGATGTTTTCATGCAATGCACAGAGGTGAACATATCTTTTCATAGAGCAGTAGTGAAACACTCTTTTTTAAGGACCTGCAAGTGTTTATTTGGACAGATTTGAGGCCTTCATTGGAAACAGGAATATCTTCACAGAAAAACTGGACAGAGGCATTCTCAAAAACTTCTTTCAGATGTGTGCATTCCCCTCACAGAGGTCAACATAACTTTTCATAGACCAGTTTTGAAACACTCTTTCTGTGGAATCTGCAAGTAGATATTTAGACCTCTTTGATGCCTTCGTTGGAAACGGGAATATCTTCACATAAAAACTAGACAGAAGCATTCTCAGAGACTTCTTTTTCATGTGTGACTTCAACCGACAGATTTGAAACTTCCTTTTGATAGAGCAGTTTTGAAACATTTTGTGTAGAATCTGCAATTGGACAGTTTGAGAGCTTTGAGGTCTTCGGTGGAGAGGGAAATATCTTCACATAAATACTTGACCGAAGCATTCTTAGAAACTTTTTGGTGATGTATGCATTCAACTCACAGAGTTGTACCTTTCTTTTCATAGAGCAGTTTTGAAACACTCTTTTTGTAGAATCTGAAAGAGGACAATTTGTAGGACTTTGAGGGCTGTGGTGGAAAACCAGACAGAAGCATTCTCAGAAACTTCTTTGAGAAGTTTGCATTCAACTCACAGAGTTGAACATTCCTTTTGATAGAGCAGTAGTGAAACACTCTTTCTGAAGAACCTGCAAGTGGATATTTGGACAGATTTGGGGCCTTCATTAAAAACAGGAATATCTTCACATAAAAACTGGACAGAAGCGTTATCAGTAATTTCTTTGTGATGTATGCTTTCAATTCACGGAGCAGAACATAAGTTTTCATGGAGCAGTTTTGAAACACTCTTTTTGTATAATCCACAAATGGATATTGGGACCGTTTCAGGGCTTCATTAGAAACGGAATTATCTTCCCATAAAAACTACACAGAAGCATTCTCAGAAACTTCTTTGTGATGGGTGCATTCAACTCACAGATTTGAACATAACTTTTCATAGAGCAGTTTTGAAACAGTCTTTTTGTAGAATCTGTAAGGGGATATTTGGACCGATTTGAGGCCTTTGTTGGAAACTTGAATATCGTCACATAAAAGCTAGACAAAAGCATTGTCAGAAACTTCCTTGTGATGTGTGCATTCAACTCAAAGAGATAAACCTTCATTTTGATTGAGCAGTTTTGAAACCTTTTTTTGTGGAATGTGAATGTGGACAATTGGAGCACTTTGAGGCCTTCAGTGGAAAAGGAAATATCTTCACATAAAAACTAGACTGAGCATTCTCAGAAAGTTCTTTCTTTTGTGTGCATTCAACTTACAGAGTTGAACCTTCCTTTTGATAGAGCAGTTTAGATAAAGTTTTTTTGTGGTATCTGAAAGTGGACATTCGGAGCACTTTGAGTTCTCCGGTGGAAAAGGAAATATCTTCACATGAAAACTAGACAGAAGCATTCTCAGAAACTTCTTTGTGAAGTGTGAATTGAACCCACTGAGTTGAATCTTCCTTTTGATAGAGTAGTTTTGAAACAGTTTTTTGTAGAATCTGCAAGCGGATATTTAGAGAGCTTTGAAGCCTTTGTTTGAAACGGGAATATCTTCAAATAAAAACTAGACTGAAGCACTTTCAGAAACAACTTTGTGATATGGCCATTCAACTCACAGAGTTGAACCTTTCTTTTGATAGAGCAGTTTAGAAACTCTCTTTTTTGAAGAATCTGAAAGAGGACATTTGTAGCACCTTGAGGGCTATCGTGGAAAAGGAAATATCTTCAACCAAAAACTACACAGAAAAATTCTCAGAAACAACTTTGGAATGTTTGCATTCAACTCACGGAGTTGAACGTACATTTTCTTAGTGCAGTTGTTGAACACTCTTTTTGAAGGACCTGCCAGTGGATATTTGGAATGATTTGAGGCCTTCATTGAAAACGGGAACATCTTCACTTATAAACTAGACAGAAGGATTCTCAGAAACTACTTTGTGATGTGTGCATTCAACTCATGGAGTTGAACATAACTATTCATAGAGCAGTTTTGAAACACTCTTTTTGCAGCATCTTCGAATGGTTGCTTGTAGCGCTTTGAGAGCTGTGGTGGAAAAGGAAATATCTTCAAATAAAAACTACACAGAAGTATTCTCAGAAACTTCTTTGTTATGTGCACATTCAACTCACAGAGTTGAACACACCTTTTCATAGAGCAGTTGTGAAACTCTTTTTGAAGGACCTGCAAGTGGATGTTAGGACCGATTTGAGGCCTTCATTGGAAATGGGAATGTCTTCACATAAAACTAGACAGAACCATTCTCAGAAACTTCTTTGTGATGTGTGAATTCAATTCACATTGTTGTACATAACTTTTCATAGAGCAGTTTTGATACACTCTTTTGGTAGAATCTGCAAGTGCATATTTAGATGACTTTGACGCATTCGTTGGAAAAGGGAATATCTGCAGATAAAAACTTGACAGAAGCATTCTCAGAAACTTCTTTGTGATGTGTGCATTCAACTCACAGAGTTGAAGCTTTCTTTTGATAGAGCAGTTTTGAAACTCTCTTTTTGTCGAATCTGCACGGGGATATTTTGACCGTTTTGAGGCTTTCGATTTAAACGGGAATACCTTCACATAAAAACTAGAGAGAAGCATTCTTAGAAACATCTTTGTGATGTGTGTATTCAACTCACAGAGTTGAACCTTTGTTTTGATAGAGCAATTTTGTAACACATTTTTGGTAGAGTCTGCAAGAGGACATTTCGAGCCCTTTGAGACCTTTGGTACAAAAGGAAATATCTTCACATAAATACTAGACAGAAGCATTGTCAGAAATTTTTTGTGACGTGTGCATTCAAACTCACAGTGATGAGCCTTCCTTTTGATAGAGCAGCTTTGAAAGACTCTTATTGTAGAATCTCCAAGTGGATATTTCGAGCTCTTTGAATCCTTCGTTGGAAAAGGGAATATCTTCAAATAAAAACTAGACAGAAGCATTCTCCAAAACTACATTGAGATGTATGCTTTCAATTCATGGAGTTGAGCCTTTCTTTTGATACAGCAGTTTTGAAAACTCTTTGTAGAATCTGCAAATGGATATTTGGACTGCTTTGGGGCCTATGGTAGAAAAGGGAATACCTTCACATACAAACTAGACAGAAGCAGTCTCAGAAACATTTTTGTGATGTCTGCCTTCAACTTATAGAGTTGAACATTTCTTTTGATACAGCACGTTTGAAACACTTTTTTTGCAGAATCTGCAAGTGGACATTTGGAGTGCTTTGTGACCATTGGTGGAAAAGGAAATATCTTCACATAAAAAGTAGATAGAAGCATTCTCAGAAACTTCTCTGTTATGTGTACATTCAACTCACAGAGTTGAACCTTCCTTTTGATAGAGCAGTTTTGAAACACATTTTTTTTAGAATCTGCCAGTGGACATTTGGAGTGCTTTGAGGCCCTCGGTGGTAAGGGAAATCTCTTCACATAAAAACTACTCAGAAGCATTCTCAGAAACTTCTTTGTGACGTGTGCACTCAACTCACAGAGTTGAACCTTCCTTTTGGTAGGGCAGTTTTGAAACACTCTTTTTGTACAATCTGCAAATGGATATTTTGAGCACTTTGAAGCCTTTGATGGAAACGGGAATTTCTTCAAATAAAAACTCGACAGAAGCATTCTCAGAAACTGTTTTGTGTTGTGTGCATTCAGTTCACAGTGTTGAATATTTCTTTTGACAGGGAAGTTTTGAAACACTCTTTTTGTAGAATCTGCATATAGACATTTGTAACGCTTTGAGGGCTATGGTGGAAAAGTAAACATCTTCAAATAAAAACTAGAGAGAAACATTATCTGAAACTCCTTTGTGATGTGTGTATTCAACTCACAGAGTTTAAACTTTCTTTTGATGGAGCAGGTTTGAAACACTCCTTCTGTAGTATCTGCAGGTGTATGTTTGGAGTGCTTTGAAGACTTCGTTGGAAACGGGAATATCTTCAATAAAAACTAGACAGAAGCATTCTCAGAAACAAGTTTGTGATGTGTGTATTCAACTCACAGAGTTGAACATAACTTTTTATAGAGGAGATTTGAAAAACTCTATTTGCAGTATCTGAAAGGGGATATTTGGACCGTATTGAGGCCCTCATTGGAAACAGGAATATCTTCCCATAAAAACTAGACAGAAACATTCTCAGAAAATACTTCGTGATGTGTACATTCAACTCACACAGTTGAAGCTTCCTGTTGATAGAGCAGTTTTGAAACCGTCCTTTTGAAGAATTGGCAAGTGGATATGTGGAGCACTTTGAATCCTTCATTGGAAACGGGAATATCTTCAAATAAAAACTAGACAGAAGCATTCTCAGAAACTTCTTGTGATGGGTGCATTCAACTCACAGAATTGAACTTTCCTTTTGATAGAGCAGTTTAGAAACACTCTTTTTGTAGAATCCAAAGGTAGATATTTGAACCTATTTGAGGCCTTGGTTGGAAACGGGATTAAATTCACATAAAAACTAGACAGAAGCATTCTCAGAAACTTCTTTGTGATGAGTAGATTCAACTCACAGAGATGAAACTTCCTTTTGGTAGAGCAGTATTGAAACAATCTTTCTGTAGAATCTGCAAGTGGACATTTGGAGTGCTTTGAGGCCTTCGGCAAAAAAGGAAATATCTTCACATTAAAACAAGAGAGAAACATTCTCAGAAACTTCTTTGTGATGTGTGCATTCAACTGACAGAGTTAAACCTTCCTTTTGATAGAGCAGATTTGAAACACTCTTTTTGTAGGATCTGCAAGTGGATAATTGGAGCGTTTTGAAGCCTTTGTTGGAAACGGGAATACCTTCAACTAAAAACTAGACAGTAGCATTCTCAGAATCTACTTTGTGATGTGTGCATCCAACTCATAGAGTTGAACATACCTTTTCATAGAGAAGTTGTGAATCATTCTATTTGAAGAACCTGCAAGTGGATATTTGGACTGCTTAGAGGCCTTCGTCGGAAATGGGAATATCTTCACATAAAAACTAGACAGAAGCATTCTCAGAGACGTCTTTTTGATGTGTGCATTCAACTCACGGAGTTTAGCATAACTTTTGATTGAGCAGTTTTGAAACACTCTTTTTGTACAATCTGCAAGGGGATACTTGGACCGTTTTGAGGCCTTCTTTGGAAACAGGAATATCTTCATATAAAAACTAAATAGAAGAATTGTCAGATACTTCTTTGTGATGTGTGCATTCAACTCACAAAGTTGAACCTTCGTTTTGATGTAACAGTTTTGAAACACATTTTTTGTAGAATCTGCAAGTGGACATTTAGAGCGCTTTGAATACTTCATTGGAAGTGGGAATATCTTCAAATAAAAACTAGACAGAAGCATTCTTAGAAATTACTTTGTGATATGTGCATTCAACACACAGAGTTAAACATTTCCTTTGATAGAGCAGTTTTTTAACACTACTTTTGTAGAATCTGCAAGTGGACATTTATAACTTTTAGAGGACTGGTGTGGAAAAGGAATTATCTTCAAATAAAAACTAGACAGAAGCATTCTCAGAAATTTCTTTGTGATGTGTGTATTCAACTCACAGAGTTGAACTTTCCTTTTCATAGAGCAGTTGTCAAACACTCTTTTTGAAGAAACTGTAAGTGGATATTTGTACAGATTTGAAGCATTCCTTGGAAACACGAATATCTTAACATAAAAACTTAACAGAAGCATTCTCAGAAATTTTTTCATGATGTGTACATTCAACTCAGTGTGCTGAACATAACTTTTCATAGAGCAGTTTTGAAACACTGTTTTTGTAGAATCTGGAAGTGGATATTTGGAGCGCTTGAGCCTTCGTTGGAAACGGGAATGTTTTGAAATAAAAAACAAACAGAAGCCTTCTCAGAAAAAACTGTGTGATGTGTCCATTCAACTCAGAGAGTTGAACCTTTCCTTTGATAGAGCAGTTTTGAAATACTCTTTGTAGAATCTGAAAGAGGACATTTGAAGTGCTCTGAGGGCTATGGTGGAAAAGGAAATATCTTGAAATGAAAACTAGACAGAAGCTTTCTCAGAAACTTCTATGTGATGTTTGCATTCAACTCGCAGAGTTGAACATACGTTTTCCTAGTGCAGTTGTGAAACACTCCTTTTGAAGAACCTGCAAGTGGTTATTTGGACCGTTTTGAGGCCTTCATTGGAAACGGGAATATCTTCACATAAAAACTAGACAGAAGCATTTTCAGAAACATTTTGTGATGTGGGCATTCAACTCAGAGGGTTGAACATAACTTTTCATAGAGCAGTTTTAAAACACTCTTTTTGTAGAATCTGCAAGTGGATATTTGGAGTGCTTTGAAGGCTTTGTTGGAAACGGGAATATCTTCAAATGACCACCAGACAGAAGCATTCTCAGAAACTTCTTTGTGATGTGTGCATTCAAATCACAGAGTTGAACCTTTGTTTTCAGAGAGCAGTTTTGAAACACACTTTTTGTAGAATCTGCATGTGGATATTTGGCATACTTTGAAGTCTTTTTGGAAATGGGAATACCTTCAAATAAAAACTAGAGACAAGCATTCTCAGAAAGTACTTTGTGATGCATGCATTCGAATCACAGAGTTAAAACTTCCTTTTCATATAGCAGTTCTGAAACACTCTTTTTTAGGAATTTGCAATTAGATATTTGGAGATCTTTGAAGCCTTCGTTGGGAACGAGAATATCATCAATTTAAAACTGGACAGAAGCATTCTCAAAACTACTTTCTGATATGTGCATTCAAACCACAGAGTTCAACCTTTCTTTTGATAGAGCAGTTTTGAAATACTCTTTTTGTAGTATCTGCAGATGGATATTTGGAGCGCTTTGAGGCCTATGGTAGTAAAGGAAATATCTTCACAAAAAAAATAGACAGAAGCATTCTCAGAAACTTCTTTGGATGTGTGCATTGAACTCACAGAGTTCAACATAACTTTTCATTGAGCAGTTTTGAAACAATCTTTTTGTAGAATCTGTAAGAGGATATTCGGAGCACTTTGAGGCCTTCGTTGGAAACGGGAATATGTTCACATAAAAACTACAAAGAAGCATTCTCAGAAACTTACTTGTGATGTGTGCATTCAACTCACATAGTTGAACCTTCCTTTTGATAGAGGAGTTTTGAAACACTTTTTTTGTAGAATACACAAGAGGACATTTGGAGTGCTTTGAGGCCTTCAGTGAAAAAGGAATTATCTTCACAAAAAAACTAGACAGAAGCATTCTCAGAATTTCTTTGTGATGTGTGCATTCAACTCACAGAGTTAAACATTTCTTTTGATAGAGCAGTTTTGAAACTCTCTTTTTGTACAATTTGAAAGGGGATATTTCGACCGTTTTGGTGTCTTCATTGGAAACGGGTATATCTTCAAATAGAAACTAAACAGAAGCATTCTCAGAAACTACTTTGTGATGTGTGCATTCAACTCACAGAGTTCAGCCTTCCTTTTGATAGAGCAGTTTTGAAACAGTCTTTTTGTAGAGTCTGCAGGTGGATATTTGGAGCTCTTTGAGACCTATGGTAGAAAAGGAAATATCTTCACAAAAAAATTAGACAAAACATTCTCAAAAACTTCTTTGGGATGTGTGCATGCAACTCACAGAGTTGAACCTTTCTGTTGATAGAGCAGTTTTGGGATACTTTTTAATAGATTCTGCAAGTGGACATTTTGAGCGTTTTGAGGCCTTTTTTAGAAAAGGAAATATCTTCTCATAAAAACTAGACAGAAGCATTCTCAGAAATTTTTTTTGATGTGTGCATTCAACTCACAGAGTTGAACATAAATTTTCATAGAGAAATTTTGTAACACTCTATTTGTAGAATCTGCAACTGGATATTTGGACCGCTTTGACACCTTCATTGGAAACAGGAATATCTTCACATAAAAACTAGACAGAAGCACTCTCAGAAACAATATTGTGATGTGTGCATTCAACTCACAGAGCGGAACATAATTTTTCATGGAGCAGTTTTAAAATGCTCTTTTTGTAGAATCTGCAAGGGCATATTAGGACTTCTTTGGAAACTTAGGACTTCTTTGGAAACTTAGGGGCTTCTTTGGAAACTGGAATATCTAAACATAAAAACCAGACAGAAACATTGTCAGAAACTTCTTTGTGATGTGTGCAGTTAACGCACAGATTTGAACCTTCCTTTGATAGAGCAGTTTTGAAACGCTCGTTTTGTAGAGTCTGCAAGTGGATATTAGGAGCACTTTTAGGCCTATTGTAGAGATGGAAATATCTTTACATAAAAACTAAACAGAAGCATTCTCCGAAACTTCTCTGTGATATGTGCATTCACCTGACAGTATTGAACCTGCATTTTGATACAGCACTTTTGAAACACTCTTTTTGTAGGATCTGCAAATGAATATTTGGAGTGCTTTGAAGCCTTTGATGGAAATGGGAATATCTTCAAATAAAAATTAGACAGACGCATTCTCAGAAACAACGTTGTGATATGTGCATTCAACTCACAGAGTTGAACTTGTCTTTTAATAAAGCAGCTTTGGAACACTCTTTTTGTAGAATTTGAATGAGGACATTTGTAGCACTTTTACGGCTTTGGTGTAAAAGGAAATATATTCAAATTAAAACAAGAAAGAAGCATTTTCAGAAACTTCTTTGTGATGTTTGCATTCAACTCACCGAGTTGAACACAACGTTTCATAGAGCAGTTGGGAAACGCTGTTTATGAAGAAACTGCAAGTGGATATTTGGACCGATTTGAGGTCTTCGTTGTAAACGAGAATATCTACACATAAAAACTAGACAGGAGCATTCTCAGAAGCTTCTTTGTGATGTGTGCATTCAACTCACAGAGTTGAACCTTTCTATTCATAGAGCAGCTTTGAAAACTCTTTTTGTAGAATCTGCAAGTGGATATTTGCACCGCTTTGAGGCTTTCACTGGAAACGAGTATAATTTCACATAAAAACTAGACAGAAGCATTCTCAGAAACTACTTCGTGATGTGTGCACTCAACTCACAGATTTGAACCTTCCTTTTGATAGAGCAGTTTTCTAACACACTTTTTGTAGAATCTATAAGTGGATATTTTCAGCACCATGAAGCCTATGGTAGACAAGAAAATATCTTCACATAAAAACTAGGCAGAAGCATTCCCAGAAACTTCTTTATGATGTGGGAATTCCACTCACAGAGTTGAACATCTCCTTTGAGAGAGCAGTTTTGAATCACTCTTTTTGTAGAATCTGCAAATGTACATTTCTAGCTCTTTGAGAGCTTTTTTTCTAAATGGAAATATCTTCAAACAAAAACTTGACAGAAGCATTCTCAGAAACTTATTTGTGATGTGTCCATTCAACTCACAGAGGTGAACATAACTTTTCATTAAGCAGTTTTGGAACACTCTTTTTGTAAAATCTCCAAGTGAATATTTGGACTGCTGGGAGGTCTTTGTTGGAAACTGGAATATCTTCACATAAAAACTAGACAGAAGCATTCTCAGAAACTACTTTGTGACGTTTGCATTCAACTCACAGAGCTGAACCTTCCTTTTGATGGAGCAGTTTTGAAACACTCTTTTTGTAGAATCTGCAAGTGGATATTTCCACCGCTTTGAGGCTTTCATTGGAAACGGGAATATCTTCAAATAAAAACTAGACAGAAATATTCTCAGAAAATTCTTTGGATGTGTGCATTAAAACCAGATTGTTGAACCTTCCTTTTGATAGAGCAGTTTTGAAACGCTATTTTTGTAAAATCTGCAAGTGCAGATTTGCAGCACATTGAAGGCTTCATTGGAATCAGGAATATCTTCAAAGGAAAACTGCACAAAGCATTCTCAGATACTACTTTGTGATATGTGCATTCAACTAACAGAGTTGAGCATTACTTTTGATAGAGCAGTTTTCAAACACTCTTTTTGTACTATCTGCATGTGGATATTTGGAGCGCTTTGAGGCCTTTGGTAGAAAAGGAAATATCTTCACAGAAAAACTAGACAGAAGCATTCTCAGAAATGTCTTTGTGATGTGTGCATTAAACTCAGACTTTAACATAGCTTTTCATAGAGCAGTTTTGAAAGACTATTTTTGTAGGTTCTGCAAGTGGATATTTGGACTGCTTTGATGCCTTCATTGGAAACGGGAACACCTTCACATAAAAATTAGACAGAAGTATTCTCAGAAACATCTTTGTGATATGTGCATTCAACTCGCAGAGTTGAATCTTTCTTTTGATAGAGCAGTTTTGAAACACCTTTTTTTTAGAATCTGCAAGGGGACATTTGGAGTGCTTTGAAGCTTTCAGTGGAAAGGGAAATATCTTAACATAAAACTAGACATAAGCATTCTCAGAAACGTCTTTGTGATGTGTGGATTCAACTCATAGAGTTGAACCTTCCTTTTGATAGAGCAGTTTTGAAACACTCTTTTGCAGAACCTGCAAGTGGATATTTGGAGCGATTTGAAGCCTTCCTTGGAAACGAGAATATCTTCATATAAAAACTAGGTAGAAGCATTCTCAGAAACTACTATGTGATGTGTGGACTCAACTCACAGAGTTGAACCTTTCCTTTAATGGAGCAGTTTTGAAACACTGTTTTTGTAGAATCTGCAAGCGGACATTTGTAGCGCTTTGAGGGTTATGATGGAAAAGGAAATATCTTCAAATAAAAACTAGACAGAAGCAATCTCAGAAACATCTTTGTCTTGTGTGCATTGACAGTTGAACATAAATATTCATAGAGTAGTTTTCAAACACTTTTTGTAGTATGTGCAAGGGGATATTTTGACCGTTTTGTGGCCTTCACTGGAAACGGGAATATCTTCACATAAAAACAAGGTAGGAGCATTCTCAGAAACTTCTTTGTGATGTGTGAATTCAACTCAGAGAATTGAACCTCACTTTTGGTACAGCAGTTTTGAAACAATTTTTTTGTATAATCTGCAATTGGACGTTTGGAGCACTTTGAGGCCTTCCGTGGAAAAGGAAATGTCTTCAAATAAAAACTAGAAAGAAGCATTCTCAGAAACTTATTTGTTATGTGTGCATTCAACTCACAGAGTTAACATTACTTTTGATAGAGCTGTTTTGAAACCCTTATTTGTAGAATCCGCAAGTTGACGTTTTGAGTGCTCTGGGGCCTTCGGTGGGAAAGAAATATCTTCACATAAAATCCAGACAGAAGAATTCTCCAAAACTTCTTTTTTAAGTGCGCATTCAACTCACAGAGCTGAACCTTCATTTTGATACAGCAGTTTTGGAACACTCTTTTGGTGGAATTTGCAAGTGGATATTTGGAGTGCTTAGAAGCCTTTGTTGGAAAAGCGAATACCTTCAAACTAAAACTAGACAGAAGCATTCTCAGAAACTACTTGGTGATGTGTGCATTGAACTTACAGAGCTGAACTTTTCTTTTGATAGAGCAGTTTTGAAACACTCCTTTTGTAGAATCTGCAAGTGGACATTTGTAGCTCATTGAAGGCTAAGGTGGAAAAGGAAATATCTCCAAATAAAAACTAGACAAAGCATTTTCGGAAACTTCTTTGTGATGTGTGCATTCAACTCACAGAGTTGAAACATCCTGTTGATAGAGCAGTTTTGAAAAACTCTTTTTGTAGAATCTGCAAGGGTATATTTGGACTGTTTTGAGGCCTTCGTTGGAACGGGAATATCTGCACATAAAAACTAGACAGAAGCATTCTCAGAAACTTCTTTATGATGTGTGCATTCAACTCACAGATTTGAACCTTTTATTTGATAGAGCAGTTTTGAAAAACCTTTTTGTAGAATCTGCAAGTGGATATTTGGACCGCTTTGAGGCTTTTGCTGGAAACGGGAATAATTTCACACAGAAACTAGACAGAAGCATTCTCAGAAACTACTTTGTGATGTGTGCATTCAACTCACAGATTTGACCCTTCCTTTTGATAGAGCAGTTTTCTAACACGCTTTTTGTAGAATCTGCAAGTGGATATTTGGAGTGCCATGAAGCCTATGGTAGAAAAGAAAATGTCTTCACATAAAAATTGGACAGCAACATTCTCAGAAACTTCCTTATGATGTCTGCATTCAGCTAACAGAGTTGAACCTCTCCTTTGAGAGAGCACTTTTGAAACAGTCTATTTGTAGAATCTGCAAATGGACATTTCTAGCACTTTGAGAGTTATGTTGTAATTGGAAATATCTTCATATAAAAACTAGGCAGAAGCATTCTCAGAGACTTATTTGTGATGTGTGCATTCAACTCACAGAGGTGAATATAACTTTTCATAGAGCAGTTTCAGGGCACTCTTTTTGTAGAATCTCCAAGTGAATATTTGGACCACTCGGAGGCCTTTGTTGGAAACAGGAATATCTTCAAATGACAACTGGACAGAATCATCCTCAGAAACTTCTTTGTGACGTGTGCACTCAACTCACAGAGTTGAACCTTCCTTTTGATGGAGCCGTTTTGAAATACTCTTTTTATAGAATCTTCAAGTGGATATTTGGAGCACTTTGAAGCCTTCGTTGGAAACGGAAATATCTTCAAATAAAAACTAGACAGAAGCACTCTCAGAAACCACTTTTTGATGAGTGCATTTATCTCACAGAGTTGAAACTTCTTTTAATAGAAAAGCTTTGAAACACTCGTTTTGTAGCATCTGCTAGTGGACAGTTGTAGTGTTTTGAGGGTTATGTTGGAAAAGGAAATATCTTCAAATAAAAACTAGATAGAAGCATTCTCAAAAACTAATTTGTGATGATAGCATTTAACTCACAGAGTTGAAAATACCTTTTCATACAGCTGTTGTGAAACACTCTTTTTGAAGATCCTGCAAACAGATAATTTGAACGCTGTGAGTCCTTCATTGGAAACTGGAATACCTTCACATAAAAACAAGACAGAAGCATTTTCAGAAACTTCTTTGTGATGTGTGCATTCAACTCACAGAGATGAACATTCCTTTTTATAGAGTAGTTTTGAGACACTCTTTTTGTAGAATCTGAAAGAGGACATTTCTTGGACTTTGAGGGTATGTTGGAAAAGTAAATACCTTCAAATAAAAACCAGAAAGAAGCATTCTCAGAATGTACATTGTGATGCTTGCATTCAACTCACTGAGTTGAACATAACTTTTCATAGAGCAGTTTTGAAACCCTCTTTTCGTAGAATATGCAAGTGGATATTTAGACCACTTTGAGGTCTTCATTGGAAACGGGAATATCTTCACATAAATACTAGACAGAAGCATTCTTAGAAACTACTTTTTGATGTGTGCATTAAATTCACAGAGTTGAACCTTCCTTTTGATGGAGCAGTTTTCTAACACTGTTGTACAATCTGCAAGTGGATATTTGAAGCATTGTGAAGCCTACGATACAAAATAAAATAACTTCACATAAAAACTAGACAGAAGTATTCTCAGAAACTTCTTTGTGAGGTGTGCTTTCCACTCACAGAGTTGAACCTTTCCTTTGATAGAGCAGTTTTGAAATGCTCTTTTTGTAGAATCTGCAAATGGACACTTCTAGTGCTTTGAGTGCTATGTTCTAAATGGAAATATCTTTTAAAAAAAACTAGACAGAAGCATTCACAGAAACTTTTTTGTGATGTGGGCATTCAACTCACAGAGTTGAACATACCTTTTCATAGAGCAGTTATGAAACACTCTTTTTGAAGAACCTGCAGGTGGATATTTGGACCAATTTGAGTCCTTCTTTGGAAGAGGGAATATCTTCACATGAAAACCAGACAGAAGCATTCTCAGAAACATCTTTGTGATGTGTGCATTCAACTCACAGTGTTTAACATAACGTTTCATAGAGAAGTTTTGAAACACTCTTTTCGTAGAATCTGTAAGTGGATATTCGGACCTCTTTGAGGCCTTTGTTGGAAACGGGAATATCTTCACATAAAAACTAGACAGAAGCATTCTCAGAAACTTCTTTGTGATGTGTACATTCGACTAACGGAGTTGAACATAGCTTTTCATAGAGCAGTTTTGAGACACTCTTTTTGTAGAATCTGTAAGTGGATATTGGGACCACTTAGAGGCCTGTTTTAGAAACGGGAATATCTTCACATAAAAATTAGACAGAAGCATTCTCAGGAACGTCTTTTTGATATGTGCATTCAACTCACAGGTTTGAACAAAACTTTTCATAGAGCAGTTTTGAATCAATATTTTTGTAAAATCTGCAAGGGGATATTTGTACCATTTTGAGGCCTTTGTTGGAAACGGGAATATCTTCACATAAAAACCAGACAGAAGCATTATCAGAAACTTCTTTGTGATGTGTGCATTCAAATCACTGATTTGAACCTTCTTTTGATAGAGCAGTTTTGAAACACTCTTTTTGCAGAATCTGCAAGTGGACATTTGTAGTGATTTGAGGGCTGTGGTGGAAAGGGAAATATCTACAAATATAAACTAGACAGAAGCATTCTCAGAAACCTCTTTGTGATGTTTGTGTTCAACTCACAGAGTTGAAGATACCTTTTCATAGAACAGTTGTGAAACACAGTTTTTGAAGAACCTGCAAGTGGATATTTGTACTCATTTGAGGTCTAGGTTGGAAACGAGATTATCTTCACATAAAAATAGACAGAAACAATCTCAGAAAATTCTTTGTGATGTGTGCATTCAACTCACTGAGTTGAACACAACTTTTCCTAGAGCAGTTTTGAAACACTCTTTTTGTAGGATCTGCAAGTGGATATTTGGATCGCTTTGAGGCCTTTGTTGGAAACGGGAGTTTCTTCACATAAAAACTAGACAGATGCATTCTCAGAAACATCTTTGTGATGTTTGCATTCAGCTGACAGTGTTGAACCTTCCTTTTGATAGAGCAGTTTTGAAAACCTCATTTGTAGAATGTGCAAGTGAGTATTTAGAGTGCTTTGAAGACTTCGTTGGAAACCAGAATATCTTCAAATAAAAACTAGACATAAGCAGTCTGAGAAACTACTTTGTGATGTATGCATTCAACTCACAGAGTTGAAACTTTCTTTTGATAGAGCAGTTTTGAAACACTATTTTGTTAAAATCTGCAAGTGGATATTTGGAATGCATTAAAGCCTTCGTTGGAAATGGGAATATCTCCAAATAAAACTAGTCAGAAGCCTTCTCAGAATCTGCTTTGTGATGTATCCATTCAACTCACACAGTTGAACCTTTCTTTTGAGAGAGCAGTTTTGGAACAGTCTTTTTGTAGAATCTGCAAGTGGACCATTGTAGCGCTTTGAGGGTTATGGCAGAAAAGGAAATATCTTCAAATAAAAACTAGACAGAAGAATTCTCAGAAACTACTTAGTGATGTTTGCATTCAACACACAGAGTTGAACATACCTTTTCTTAGAGCAGTTGTGAAACGCTCTTTTTGAAGTATCTGCAAGTGGATATTTGGACTGATTTGTGGCCTTCATTGGAAACAGGAATATCTTCACATAAAAACTAGACAGAAGCATTCTCGGAAACTTCTTTGTGATGTGTGCATTCAACTCGCAGAGTTGAACATTCTTTTTGATACAGCAGTTTTGAAACACTCTTTGTAGAAGCTGCAGGTGGATATTTGCACAGTTTTGAGGCCTTAATTAGAAACGGGAAAATCTTCACTTAAAAATTAGACAGAATGATTCTGAGAAACTTCCTTGTTGTGTGTTCATTCTACTCACAGAGTTGAAGTTTTCTTTTGATAGGGCAGTTTTGAAACCCTTTTTTTGTAGAATCTGCAAGTAGACATTTGGAGCGCTTTGAGGATTTCTGTGGAAAATAAAATATCTTCATATAAAAACTGGACAGAAGCATTCTCAGAAACTTCTTTGTGATGTGTGCATTCAGCTCACAGAGTTGAACCTTCATTTTGATAGAGCAGTTTTTAAACACTCTTTTTGTAGAATCTCAAAGTGGATATTTGTAGCACTTTGAAGACTTCATTGGAAACGGGAATATCTTCAAATAAAAGCTAGACAGAAACATTCTCAGAAACTACTTTGTGATGTGTGCATTCAACTGACAGTGTTGAACATTTCTTTTGATAGAACAGTTTCAAAACACTCTTATTTTAGAATCTGAAAGGGACATTTGAAGTGCTTTGTGGGCTATGGTGGAAAAGGAAATAACTTCAAATAAAAACTAGAGAGAAGCATTCTCAGAAATTTATTTGTGATGTGTGCATTCAAATCACGAAGTTGAGCATATCTTTTCCTAGAGCAGTTTTGAAACACTCTTTTAGGAGAATCTGCAAGTGGATATTTGGACCGCTTTGAGGTCTTCATGGAAAAGGGACTATCTTCATATAAAAACTGGACAGAAGCATTCTCAGAAACTTCTTTGTGATGTGTGTATTCAACTCACAGAATTGAACCTTCCTTTTCAGAGAGCTGTTTTGAATCACTCTTTTTAAAGAATCTGCAAGGGGATATTTGACCGATTTGGGGCCTCTGTATAAAAACCATGACGCCTTCGTTAGAAACGGGAATACCTTCACATGAAAACTAGACAGAAGCATTTTCAGAAACTTCTTTGGGATGTGTTCATTCAAAACAAGGAGTTGAACCTTCCTTTAGATAGAGCAGTTTTGAAACACTCTTTTTGGAGAATCTCCAAGGTGATATTTGGAAATTTTTAAGGCATTCGTTGGAAACGGGAATATCTTCCCATAAAAACTAGGCAGAAGCAGACTCAAAAAGTTCTTTGTGATGGGCGAATTCAACTCACAGAGTTGAACCTTCCGTTTCACAGAGCAGTTTTGAAACACACTTTTTGTAGAATCTGAAAGTGGACATTTGAAGCACTTTGAAGATTTGGTTGGAAACAGGAATGTCTTCAAATAAAAACTAGATAGAAGTCTCAGAAAACTCTATGCTATGTGTGCATTAAAATCACAGAGTTCAACCTTTCTTTTAATAGAGTAGTTTTGAAACACTCTTTTTGTGGATTTTACAAGTGGACATTTGTAGCTCTATGAGGGCTACGGTGGAAAAGGGAATAACTTCAAAAAAAAAACTAGACAGAAGCCTTCTCAGAAACTACTTTGTGATGCGTGCAATGCACTCACAGAGTTGAATATAATTTTTCATAGAGCAGTTGTGAAACACTCTTTTTGTAGAATCTGCAGGTGGAAATTTGGACTGCTTTGAGGCCTTCGTTGGAAACAGGAATATCTTCACATGAAAACTAGACAGAAGCATTCTCAGAAACTTCTTTGTGATGTATGCATTCAACTCACAGAGTTCAACTTTCCATTTTATAGACTAGTTTTGAAACACTCTTTTTGCAGAATATGCTGGTGGATATTTGGAGTGCTTTGAGGACTATGGTAGGAAAGGAAATATCTTAACAAAAAAACTAGACAGAAGCATTCTCAGAAACTTCTTTGTGATGTGGGCATTCAACTCACTGGGTTGAATCTTCCTTTTGATAGAGCAGTTTTGAAACCCTGTTTTTGTAGAATCTGCAAGTGGATATTTGGAGCACTTTGAAGCCTTCATTGGAAAAGGGAATATCTTCAAATAATAACTAGACAGAAGCGTTCTCAAAAAGTACTTTGTGATGTATGCATTCAACTCACAGAACTGAGCCTTCCTTTTGATAGAGCAGTTTTGAAAAATTCTTTTTGTGGAATCTGCAAGTGGATATTTGGATCGCTTTGAGACCTATGGTAGAAAAGGAAATACCTTCATATAAAACCTAGACAGAAGCATTCTCAGAAACTTCTTTGTGATGTTTGCATTCAACTCACAGAATTGAACATACCTTTTCTTAGAGCAGTTGTGAAACATTCTTTTTGAAGAAAGTGGAAGTGGATATTTGGACCAATTTGGGACCTAGGTTGGAAACAGAAATATCTTCACATAAAACTAGACAGAAACATTCTCTGAAAAATGTCTGTGATGTGTGCATTCAACTGACGGAGTTGAGCACAACTTTTCCTAGAGTTGTTTTGAAGCACTCTTTTTGTCGAATCTGCAAGTGCATATTTGAACCGCTTTGAGGCCTTCATTTGTAGCGGGAGTTTCCTCTCATAAAAAATAGACAAAAGCATTGTTAGAAACTTCTTTATGTTGTGTGCATTCAACTCACAGAGTTCAACCTTCCTTTTGATAGAGCAGTTTTGAAAAACCCATTTGTACAATGTGCAAGTGGATATTTGGAGTGCTTTGAAGACTTTGTTGGAAACGGGAATATCGTCACATAAAAACTTGACAGAAGCATTCTCAGAAACAACATTGTGATGTGTTCGTTCATCTCACAGAGTTGAAACTTCCTTTTGATAGAGCAGTTATGAAACACTCTTTTTGTAGAATCTGCAAAGTGATGTTTGCACCATTTTTAGGCCTTCATTGGAAACGAGAATATCTTCACATAAAAACTAGACAGAAGCATTCTCAGAAACTTCTCTGTGATGTGTGCATTCTACTCACAGAGTGGAACATAACCTTTCATAGAGCAGTTTTGAAACACTATTTTTGTAGAATCTGCAAGTGGATATTTGGACCGCTTTGAGGCCTTTGTTGAAAACGGGAATATCTTCCATAAAAACTAGACAGAAGCATTCTCAGAATCGACTTTGTGATGTGTGCATTCAACTTACAGAGTTGAACCTTCCTTTTGAAAGAGCGGTTTTGAAACATTCTTTTTGTAGAATCTTCATGGGGATATGTGGACCGATTTGAGGCCTTCATTGGCAATGGGAATATCTTCACATAAAAACTAGACAGAAGCATTCTCAGAAACTACTTTGTGATGTGTGCATTCTACTCACAGAGTTGAACTTTCATTTTGATAGAGAAGTTTTGAAACACTTTTATTGCAGAATCTGTAAGTGGACATTTGGAGTACTTTGAAGCCTTCAGTGGAAAAGGAAATATCTTCACATAATAACTAGACAGAAGGATTCACAGAAACTTCTTCATGATGTGTGCATTCAACTCACACAGTTGAACCTTCCTTTTGATAGGGCAGTTTTGAAACACGCTTTTTGTAGGATCTGCAATGGGATATTTGGAGCGTTTATATGCCTTTGTAGATAACGGGAATATCTTCAAATAAAAACTAGACAGAAGTATTCTCGGAAACTACTTTGTGATGTGTGCATTCAACTCACAGAGTTGAACATTTCTTTTGATAGAGCAGTTTTGAAACACTCTTTTTGTAGAATATGCATGTGTACATTTGTAGCACTTTGAGGGCTATGGTGGAAAAGGAAATATCTTCAAATAAAAAAGAGACAGAAGCTTTCTCAGAAACTTCTTTGTGATGGGTGCATTCAGCTCACAGAGTCGAACATTCCTTTTCATAGAACAGTTGTGAAACAATCTTTTTGAAGAACTTGCATGTGGATATTTGGACCGACTTGAGGCCCTCATTGGAAACGGGAATATCTTCACATAGAAATTAGACAGAAGCATTCTCAGTAATTTCTTTGTGATGTGTGCATTCAACTCCCAGATTTGAACGTAACTTTTCATAGAGCAGTTTTTCGCCACTCTGTTTGTAGAATCTGGAATTGGAAAGTTAGGCGGCTTTGAGTCCTTCGTTGGAAACTGGTATATTTTCACATAAAAACTAGAGAGACGCATTCTCAGAAAATTTTTTGTGACGTGTGCATTCATCTCACAGATTTGAGCCTTCCTCTTTGATAGAGGATTGTTGAAACACTCTTTTTGTAGAATCTGCAAGTGGATATTTGGAGCACTTTGAGACCTATGAATGAAAAGGAAATGTCTTCAAATAAAAACTAGACGGAATTGTTCTCAGAAACTTCTTTGTGATGTGTGCATTCAACTCAGAGATTTGAACTTTCCTTTTGATAGAGCAGCTTTGAAACACTCTCTTTGTAGAATCTGCAAGTGAATATTTGGAGTGCTTTGAAGACTTCATTGAAAACGGGAATAACTTCAAGTAAAAACTAGAGAGAAGCATTCTCAGAAACTACTTTGTGATGTGTACATTCAACTCACAGAGTTGAACATTTCTTTTGATAGAGCAGTTTTGAAACACTTTTTCTTCAGAGTCTGCATGTGGACATTTATAGCACTTTGAGGGCTATGGTGGCAAAGGAAATATCATCAAATAAAAACTAGATAGCAGCATTCTCAGAAACTACTTTGTAATGTGTGCATTAAACTGACGGAGTTGAACATTCCTTTTCATAGAGCATTTGTGAAACACTCTTCTTGAAGGAACTGCAAGGGTATATTTGGACGGATTTGAGGCCCTCGTTGGAAACGGGAATATCTTCACATAAAATCTAAACAGAAACTTTCTCAGAAACTCCTTTGTCATGTGTGAATTCAACTCACAGGGTTGAACATACGTGTTCATAGAGAAGTTATGAAATATGCTTTTTGAAGAACCTGCAAGTGGATATTTGGACCGGATTTGTGGTCTTCATTGGAAACGGGAATATCTTCATCTAAAAACTAGACAGAAGCATTCTCAGAAACTTCTTTGGGATGTGTGCATTCAATTCACAAAGTTGAACCTTCCTTTTGATAGAGCAGTTTTGAAACACTCCTTTATAGGTTCTACAAGTGGACATTTGTAGCCCTTTGAGGGCTTTGGTGCATAAGGAAATATCTTGAAATAAAAACTAGGCAGAAGCATTCTCAGAAACTTCATTTTGATGTTTGCATACAACTCACGGCGTTGAACATACCTCTTCATAGAGCAGTCGTGAAACACCCTTTTAGAAGAAACTGCAAGTGGATATTTGGACCCTTTTGAGGCCTTCGTTGGAAATGGGAATATCTTCACATAAAAACTAGACAGAAGCATTCTCAGAAACTTCTTTGTGATGTGTGCATTCAACTGACAGAGTTGAACTTTCCTTTTGATAGAGCAGTTTTGAAACACTCTTTTTAGAACCTGCAAGTGGATATTTGGACCACTTTGAGACCCTTCATTGTAAATGGGAATATCTTCAAATAAAAACTAGACAGAAGCATTTTCAGAAACTTCTTTGTGATGTGTGCATTCAACTTACAGAGTTGAACCTTCCGTTTGATAGAGCCTTTTGAAAAACTCTTTTTGTAAAATCTGCAAGTGGATATTTGGACTGCTTTGAAGCCATCATTGGGAATATCCTCACATAAAAACTAGACAGAATCATTCTCAGAAACTCCTTTGTGATGTGTAAATTCAACTAACGGAGTTCAACTTTCCTTTTGATAGAGCAGTTTTGAAACACTCTTTTTGTAGGATGTGCAAGTGGATATTTGCACCGTTTTTGAGGCCTTCGTTGGAAAGGGGAATATCTTCATGTAAAAACTACAGAGAAGCATTCTCTGAAATTTCTTTGTGATATGCACATTCAACTCGCAGAGTTGAACCTTCCCTTTGATAGAGCAGTTTTGAAACCCTCTTTCTGTAGAATCTGCAAGTGGACATTTGTAGCTCTTTGAGGCCTTCCATGGAAAATGATATATCTTCATATAAAAACTATACAGAAGAATTCTCAGAAACTTCTTTGTGATGTTTACATTCAACTCACAGAGTTGAACATAACTTTTCATAGAGCAGTTTTGAAATTCTGTTTTTGTAGAATCTGCAGGTGGAAATTTGAAGCCCTTTGAAGCCCTCATTGGAAACGGAAATATCTTGGAATAAAAACTAGACAGAAGCATTGTTAGAAACTACTTTGTGATGTGTGCATTCAACTCAGAGAGTTGAACATTTCTTTTGAGAGAGCACTTTTTAAACACTCTTTTTGTAGAATCTGCAAATGTACATTTGTAGTGCTTTGAGGGCTATGGTGGAAAAGGTAATATCTTCTTATAAAAACTAGACAGAAGCATTCTCAGAAACTTATTTGTCATGTTTGCATTCAACTCACAAAGTTGAACATACCTATTCATAGAGAAGTTGTGAAACACTCTTTTTGTAGGATCTGCAAGTGGATATTTGGACCGCTTTGAGGCCTTCATTGGATATGGGATTATCTTCACATAAAACTAAACAGAAGCATTCTCAGAAAATTCTTTGTGATGTGTGCTTTCAACCCACAGAGTTGAACATAACTTTTCATTGAGCAGTTTTGAAACACTCCTTTTGTAGAATATGCAAGTGGACTTTTGAAGCGCTTTGAAGCCTTCAGTGGAAAAGGAATTATCTTCACATAAAATCTGGTCAGAAGAATTTTCAGAAACTGCTTTTTGATGTGTGCATTCAACTCACAGTGTTGTAACTTTCTTTTAATGGAGCAGTTTTGAAACACTCTTTTTGTAGAAACTGCAAGTGGATATTTGGTGCTCTTTGACCTCTATGATGGAAAAGGAAATATCTTCACATAAAAACAACACAGAAGTATTCTGAGAAACTTCTTTGGGATGTGTGCATTCAACTCAAAGAATTGAGCCTATCTTTTTATTGAGCAGTTTTGAATCTCCCTTTTTGCAGAATCTGCAAATGGGTGTTTTAGAGCTCTGAATCTTACTGTGGAAAAGGAAATATCTTCACATAAATACTACACAGAAGCATTCTGTAAACTTCTTTGTGAGCTGTGCATTCAACTCATAGAGTTGAACTTATCTTCTCATTGAGAAGTTTTGAATCTCTCATTTTGATAGAATCTGCAAGTGGATATTTGGAGCCCTTTGCATAATATGGTGGAAAAGGAAATATCTTCAAATAAAAACTACATAGAAACAATCAGAGAAACTACTTTGTGATGTGTGCATTCAGCTCACAGTGTTGAACCTGTCTTTTGATTGAGTAGTTTTGAATCTCTCTTTTTGCAGAATCTGCAGGTGGATATTTGGAGCCCTTTGAGGCTTATAGTGGAAAAGCAAATATCTTCACATTAAAACTACACAGAATGATTCTGAGAAACTTCTTTGTGATGCGTGCATTCAACTCCCAGAGTTGAACCCATCTTTAGATTGAGCAGTTTTTAATCTGTCTCTTCCAGAATCTGCAAGTGGATATTTTTAGCCCTTTGTGGCCTATGGTGGAAAAGGAAATATCTTCAAATAAAAACTACACAGAAACTTTTGGGGAAACTTCATTGTGATATGTGCATTCATCTCACAGGGTTGAAGCTAACTTATGCTTGAGCAGTTTTGAAACAGTCTTTTTGTACAGTCTGCAAGTGGATATTAGAGTGCTGTGAGGCCCACCGTGGAAAAATAAATATCTTCAGACAAAAACTACACAGAAGAATTCTGAGAAACTTCTTGGGATGCGTGCATTCATCTCACAGAGTTGAAAGTTTCTTTTGATTGAGCAGTTTTGGAACAGTCTTTTTGTAGAAGCTGCAAGTGAATATTTGCAGTCCTTTGTTGCCTATGGTGGAAAAGGAAATCTCTTAACATGAAAACTGCACAGAAGCAGTCTGAGAAACTTCTTTGTGATGTGTGCATTCATCTCACAGAATTGAAACTTTCTTTTGATTGAGCAGTTTTGACACACTCTTTTCGTAGAATCTGCAAGTGGATAATTGAAGCCCTTTGAGGCCTGCTGTGGAATAGGAAATATCTTCACATAAAAACTACTCAGAAGCATTTTGAGAAACTTCTTTGTGATGTTTGCATTCAACTCACAGAGTTGAATCTATCTTTTGATGGAGCAGTTTAGAATCTCTCTTTTTGTAGAATCTGCAAGTGGATATTTAGAGCACTTTGTGCCCTGTGATGGAAAAGGAAATAACTTCAAATAAAAACTACACAGAAGCATTCTCAGAAACTTCTTTGAAATGTGTGCATTCAATTCACATTGTTGAACTTATCTTCTCATTGAGCAGTTTTGAATCTCTCTTTTTGAAGGATCTACAAGTGGATATTTGGAGCCCTTTGCGACCTATTGTGGAAAAGGAAATATCTTCAAATGAAAACTACTCAGAAGCATTCTAAGAAACATTTCGTGATGTGTGCATTCAACTCAATGAGTTGTTCCTACCTTTCTATTGAGCCGTTTGGATTTCTCTGTTCATAGAATCTGCAAGTGGATATCTGGAATGCTGTGACTCCTACTGTGGAAAATAAAATACTTTCCAATAAAACCACACAGAAGCATTCGGAGAAACTTCTTTATGATGTGTGCATTCAACTCACAGAGTTGAACCAATATTTTGATTGGGAAGTATTGAATCTCTCTTTTTGGAGAATCTGCAAGTGGCTGTTTGGAGAGCTTTGAGGCTTTGTGTAAAAGGAAATGTATTCACATAAAAACTACACAGAAACATTCTGAGAAACTTCTTTGCAAGGTGTACATTCAAATCACACAGTTGATCTTATCTTCCCATTGAGCAGTTTTGAATCTCTCTTTTTGGAGAATCTGCAAGTGGATATTTGGAGCCCTTTGTGCCGTATGGTGGAAAAGGAAATATCTTCAAATAAAAAGTACAGAAAATCATTCAGAGAAACTTCCTTGTGATGTATGCATTGAACTCATAGAGCTGAACCTGTCTTTTGATTTAGCCATTTTGAATCACTCATTTTGCAGAATCTGCAGGTGGATATTTGGCGACATTTGAGGCCTAATGTGGAAAAGCAAATATCTTCTCATAAAAACTACACAGAAGCATTCAGAAAAACTTCTTTGGGATGTGTGCAATCAACTCACAGAGTTGAACCTTCTTTTGATTGAGCAGTTTTGAATCTCTCTTTTGCAGAATCTGCAAGAGGATATTTGGAGCCCTTTGTGGCCTATGGTGGAAATGGATATATCTTCAAATAAAAACTGCACAGAAACATTCTGAGAATCTTTTTGAGGAGTGCACTCATCGCACAGTGTTGAACTGATCTTATCATTGAAAAGTTTTGAAACACTCTTTTTGTAGAAACTTCAGGTGAATATTTGGAGCCCTTTGAGGCCTACTGTGGAAAACCAAATATCTTCAGATAAAAACTACACAGAAGCATTCTGAAAAACCTCTTTGTGATGTGTGCATTCAACTCACTGAGTTGAAACTTTGCTTTGATTGAGCAGTTTTGAAACAATCTTTTTCTAGAATCTTCAAGTTAATATTTGGAGCCCTTTGAGGCCTACCGTGGAAAACAAAATATCTTCAGAAAAAAACTACACAGAAGCATTCTGAAAAACCTCTTTGTGATGTGTGCATTCAACTCACAGAGTTGAAACTTTGTTTTGATTGAGCAGTTTTGAAACAATCTTTTTCTAGAATCTGCAAGAGGATAATGTGAGCCCTATGAGACCTAATGTGGAATAGGAAATATCTTCAGATAAAAACTACTGAGAAGCATTCTAAGAAATTTCTTTGTGATGTGTGCATTTAACTGACAGAGTTGAATCTATCTTTTGATTGAGCATTTTAGAATCTCTCTTTTTGTAGAATCTGCACGCGGATATTTGGAGCCCTTTGGACCCTATGGTGGAAAAGGAAATATCTTCAAATAAACGTTACACAGAAGCATGCAGAGAAACTTCTTTGTGATGTACGCATTCAACTGACAGACTTGAACCTATCTTTTGATTGAGCAGTTTTGAAACTCTCTTTTTGCACAATCTGCAGGTGGATGTTTGGAGGGCTTTGAGGACTATTGTGGAAAAGGAAATATCTTCACATAAAAACTACACAGAAGCATTCTGAGAAACTTCTTTGTGAGGTGTCCATTCAACTCACACTGTTGAACTTATCTTCTCATTGAGCAGTTTTGAATCTCTCTTTTTGCAGAATCTGCAGGTGGCTATTTGGAGCCCTTTGAGGCCTACTGTGGAAAAGCAAATATCTTCACATAAGAACTGCACAGAAATATTTTGAGAAATTCTTTGGGATGTATGCATTCAACTCGCAGAGGTGAAACTATCTTTTGATAGAGTAGTTTTGCATCTCTCTTTTTGCAGAACCTGCAAGTGGATATTTTGTGCCTTTTGAGGCCTATTGTGGAAAAGTAAATATATTCACATAAAAACTACACAGAAGCATTCTGAGAAACTTCTTTGTGATGTGTGCAGTCATCTCACATAGTTGAACCTTTCTTTTGTTAGAGCAGTTTTGATTCACTCTTTTTGTAGAATCTGCAAATGGATAATTGGAGTCCTCTGAGGTGTAATGTGGAAAAAAAATCTTCACAAAAAAACTACACAGAAGGATTCTGGGAAACTTCTGTGGGATGGGTGCATTCAACACACATAGTTGAACCTATCTTTTGATTGAGCAGTTTTGAATCTCTCTTTTTGTAGAATCTGCAAGCGGATATTTGGAGTGTTGTGAGGTCTACTTTGGAAAATCAAATATGCTCACATAAAAACTACACACAAGCATTCTGAGAAACTTCTTTGTGATGTGTGCATTCAACTCAAAGAGTTGAAACTACGTTTTGATTGAGCAGTTTTGAATTTCTCTTTTTGCAGAATCTGCAAGTGGATGTTTGGAGAGCTCCGAGGCCTGTTGTGGAAAAGGAAATATCTTCACATGAAAACTACACAGAATAATTCTGAGAAACTTCTTTGTGACGTGTGCATTCAACTCACAGAGTTGAACTTATCTTCTCATTGAGCAGTTTTGAATCTATCTTGTTGTAAAATCTGCAAGTGGATACATTGAGCCCTTTGAGCCCTATGCTGGAAAAGGAAATGTCTTGAAATAAAAACTACACAGAAGCATTCAGAGAAACTTCTTTGTGAGGTATGCATTCAACACACAGTGTTGAACCTATCTTTTGATTGAGCAGTTGTGAATCTCTCTATTTGCAGAATCGGCAGGTGGATGTTTGGTGCCCTTTGAGGTCTACTGTGGAAAAGAAAATATCTTCACATAAAAACTATACTGAAGCCTTCTGAAAAACTCCTTTGGGATGTATGCATTCAACTCACAGAGTTGAACCTTTCTTTTGATTGAGCAGTTTTGAATCTCCCTTTTTGCAGAATCTGCAAGTGGATATTTGGAGCCCTATGCGCCCTATGGTGGAAAAGGAAATATCTTCATGTAAAAACTACACAGAGACATTCTGAGAAAGTTCTTTGTGATGTGTGCATTCATCTCACAGGGTTGAACCTATCTGACGATTGAGCAGCTTTGAAACACTCTTTTTGTGGAATCTGCAAATGGATATTTGGAGGGCTTTGAGGCCAACCGTGGAAAAGCAAATATCTTCATATAAAAATTACACAGAAGCACTCTGAGAAACTTCTGTGTCATGTGTGCATTCAACTCACAGAGTTGAACCTATCTTTTGATGGAGCAGTTTTGAATGTCTCTTTTTGCAGAATCTGCAAGTGGATGTTTCTAGAGCTTTGAGGATTGTGGTGGAAAAGGAAATATCTTCACATAAAAACTACACAGAAGCATTCTGAGAAACTTCTTTGTGAGGTGTGCATTCAACTCACAAGGTTGAACTTATCTTCTAATTGAGTAGTTTTGCATCTCTCTTTTTGTAGAATCTGCATGTGGATATTTGGAGCCCATTGTGACCTATGGTGGAAAAGGAAATATGTTCAAATAAAAACTACACAGAAGAATTCAGAGAAACTTCTTTGTTATGTAGGCATTCAACTAACAGGGCTGAACCCATCTTTTCATTGAGCGGTTTTGAATCTCTCTTTTTGTAGAATCGGCAAGTGGATTTTTGGAGACCTTGGCGCCCCATAGTGGAAAAGGAAATATCTTCAAATAAAAACTACACAGTAGTATTTAGAGAAACTTCTTTGTGATGTATGCAATCAACTCCCAGAGTTGAACCTATCTTTTGATAGAGCAGTTTTGAATCTCTGCTTTTGCAGAATATGCAGGTGGATATTTGGAGCCTTTTGAGGCCTACAGTGGAAAAGCAAATCTCTTCATATAAAAACTACACAGAAGCATTCTGAGAAACTACTTTGGGAAGTGTGCATTCAACTCACAGAGCTGAACCTATCTTTTGATTGAGCAGTTTTGAATCTCTCTATTTGCAGAATCTGGAAGAGGGTATTTGGAGTCCATTGGGTCCCATGGTGGAAAAGAAAATATCTTCAATTAAAAACTACACAGAAACATTCAGAAAACCTTCTTTGTGATGTGTGCATTCATCTGATAGGGTTCAACCTATCTTATGATTGAGGAGTTTTGAAACACTCCTTTTACAGAATCTGCGAGTGGATATTTGGTGCGCTTTCAGGCCTACCTTGGAAAAGCAAAAATCTTCAGATAAAAACTACACAGAAGCATTCTGAGAAACTTCTTTGTGATGTGTGCATTCATCTCACAAAGTTGAACTTTTCTTTCGATTGAGGAGTTTTGAAACACTATTTTTGTAGAATCCGCAAGGGGATATTTGGAGCCCTTTGAGATCTATTGTGGAAAAGGAAATATCTTCACATAAAAGCTACACAGAAGCAGTCAGAGAAACTTATTTGTGATGTGGGCATTCATCTCACAGCGTTGAACATTCTTTTTGATTCAGCTGTTTTGAAACACTCTTTTTGTAGAATCTACAAGTGGATAATTGGAGCCCTTTGCGCCCTATGGTGGAAAAGGAAATATCTTCAAATAAACCCAGAAAATTTTTTGTGATGTGTGCATTCAACTCACAGAGTTGAACCTATCTTTTGATTGAACAGTTTTAAATCTCACTTTTTGTAGAATCTGCAAGTGCATATTTGTATTCCTTTGCACCCTATGGTGGGAAAGGAAATATCTTCAAATAAAAAGTACACAGAAGCATTTTCAGAAACTATTTCTTCATGTGTGAATTCAACTCACAGAGTTGAACCTATCTTTTGATTGACCAGTTTTGAATCTCTCTTATTGTAGAAACTGCAAGTGGATATTTGGACCTCTGTGAGGCCTACGGTGGAAAATCAAATATGTTCACATAGAAACTTCTCAGAAGCATTCTGAGAAACTTCTTTGTGATGTCTGCATTCAACTCACAGGATTGAGCCATCTTTTGATTGAGCAGTTTTGAATCTCTCTTTTTGCAGAATCTGAAGAATCTGCAAGTGGATGTTTGCAGAGCTTTGAGGCCTATTATGGAAAAGGAAATATCTTCACATAAAAACTACACAGAAGCATTCTGAGAAACTTCTTTGTGATGTGTGCACTCTTCTCACAGAGTTGAGAATTTATTTTGATTGAGCAGTTTTGAAATACTCTTTTGCAGAATCTGCAAGTGCATAATTTGAGCCATTTGAGCTTTACTGTGGAAAAGCAAACATTTTCAAATTAAAACTAACCAGAAACATTCTGAGAATCTTCTTTAGGATGTCTGCATTCAAATCACAGAGTTGAATCTATGCTTTGATTAAGCAGTTTTTAATCTCTCTTTTTGCAGAATCTGTTAGTGGATATTTGGAGCCCTTTGCAGCCTATGGTGGAAAAGGAAATATCTTCAAACAAAAACTACACAGAAATAGTCTCAGAAACTTCTTTGTGATGTGTGCATTCATCTCACAGGGTTGAACTTATCTTACGATTGAGCAGTTTTGAAACACTCCTTTTGTAAAATCTGCAAGTTGATATTCGGAGCGCTTTGAGGCTTACCGTGGAAAAGCAAATATCTTCAGATAAAAACTACACAGAAGCATTCTGGAAAACTCTTTGTAATGCGTGCATTCATTTCACAGAGTTGAAACTTTCTTTTGATTCAGCAGTTTTGAAACACTGTTTTAGTAAAATCTGCATGTGGATATTTGGAGCCTATTGAGGACTACTGTGGAAAAGGAAATATTCTCACATAAAAACTACACAGAAGCATTCTGAGAAACTTCTCATTGATGTGTGCATTCATCTCAGAGAGTTGAAACTTTCTTTTTATTGAGCCGTTTTTAAACACTCTTTTTATAGTATTTGCAAGTGGATAATTGGAGCCCTTTGAGTCCTATTGTGGAAAAGGAAATATCTTACCATAAAAACTACTCAGAAGCGTTCTGAGAAACTTATTTGTGATGTATGCATTCAACTGACAGAGTTCAACATATCTTTTGATTGAGCAGTTTTGAATCACTATTTTTTTAGAATCTGCAAGTGGATATTTGGAGCCCTTTGAGACCTATTGTGGAAAAGGAAATATCTTCACATAAAAACTACGCAGAAGCAGTCAGAGAAACTTATTTGTGATGTGTGCATTCACCTCACAAGGTTGAACCTATTTCATGATTGAGCAGTTTTGAAACACTCTTTTTGTGGAATCTGGAAGTGGATATTTGGATCGCTTTCAGGCCTACCATGGAAAGGCAAATATCTTCAGCTAAAAACTACACAGAAGCATTCTGAGAAACTTCTCTGTGATGTGTGCATTCAATTCACATATTTGAACCTCTCTTTTGAATGAGCTGTTTTGAATCTCTCTTTTTGCAAAATCTACAAGTGGATGTTTGGAGAGCATTGAGGCCTATTGTGGAAATGGAAATATCTCCACATAAAAACTACACAGAAGCATTCTGAGAAACTTCTTTGGGATGTGAGCACTCAACTCACAGAGTTGAACTTATCTTTTGATGGAGCAGTTTTGAATCTCTCTTTTTGCAGGATCTGCATGTGGATATTTGGAGCCCTTTGCGGCCTATGGTGGAAAAGGAAATTTCTTCAAATAAAAACTACTCAGAAGCATTCTGAGAAACTTCTTTGTGATGTGTATTCATCTCACAAGGTTGAACCTATCTTATGATTGAGCAGTTTTGAAACATTCTTTTTGTGGAGTCTGCAAGTGGATATTTGGAGTGTTGTGAGGGCTTCTAGGGAAAATCAAATATGTTCACATAAAAATTACACAGAATTATTCTGATAAACTTCTTTGTGATGTGTGCATTCAACTCACAGAGTCGAACCTATCTTTTGATTGAGCAGTTTTGAATCCCTCTTTTTGCAGAATCTGCAAGTGGATGTATGGAGAGCTTTGAGGCAAATTGTTGAAAAGGAAATATCTTCACATACAAACTAAAAAGAAGCATTCTAAGAAACTTCTTTGTGAGGTTTTCATTCAACTTACAGAGTTGAACTTATCTTCACATTGAGCAGTTTCAAATTGCTCTATTTGTAGAATCTGCAAGTGGATATTTCGAGAGTTGTGAGGCCTGCTTTGGAAAATCAAACATGTTCACAGAAAAACTACACAGAAGCATTCTGAGAAACTTTTTCTGATGTGTTCATTCATCTCAAAGTGTTGAACCTATCATTTGATTGAGCAGTTTTGAATCTCTCCTTTTGCAGAATCTGCAAGTGGATGTTTGGGGATCTTTCAGGCCTATTGTGTAAAAGGAAATATCTTCACAAAAAAACTACATGGAAGCATTCTGAGAAACTTATTTGTGAGGTGTCCATTCAACTCACAGAGTTAAACTTATCTTCTCATTGAGCAGTTTCGAGTCTCTCTTTTTGTGGAATATGCAAGTGGATATTTGGAGCCCTTTGCACCCTATGGTGGAAAAGGAAATATCTTCAAATAAAAGCTACATAGAAGTATACAGAGAAACTTTCTTGTGATGTGTGCTTTCTTTTCACAAAGTTGAACCTTTCTTTTGATTTAGCAGTTTTGAAACACTCTTTTTGCAGAATCTGCAAGTGGATAATTGGAGACTTTTGAAGCCTATTGCAGAAAAGGAAATATCTTCATATAAAAACTACTCAGAAGCATTCTGAGAAACTTCTTTGTGATGTGTAGATTCAACTCACAGAGTTGAACCTATATTTTGATTGAGCAGTTTTGAATCTCTCTTTTGGTAGGATCTGCAAGTGGATATTTGGAGCGTTGTGAGGCCTACTGTAGAAAATCAAATATGCTCACATAAAAACTACATGGAAGCATTCTGAGAAACCTGCTTGTGATGTGTGTATTCAACTCACAGAGTTGAAACTTTCTTTTGATTGAGCAGTTTTGAATCTCTCTTTTTGCAGAATCTGCAAGTGGATGTTTGGAGAGTTATGAGGCCTATTGTGGAAAAAGCTATATCTTCACATAAAAACCATACAGAAGCATTCTGAGAAAGCTCTTTGTGATGTGTGCATTCAGCTCACAGAGTTGAACTTATTTTCTCATTGAGCAGTTTCGAATCTCTCTTTTTGTAGAATCTACAAGTGGATATTTGGAGTCCTTTGCGCCTTATGGTGGAAAAGGTAATATCTTCAAATAAAATCGACACAGAAGTATTCAGAGAAACATCTTTGTGATGTATGCATTCATCTCACAGAAGTGAACTTATCTTTTGATTGATGAGTTTTGAATCTCTCTTTTTGCAGAATTTTCAGTTGGATATTTGGAGCACTTTGAGGCCAATGGTGGAAAAGCAAACATCTTCACATGAATACTACACAGAAGCATTCTGAGAAACTATTTTGGGATGTGTGCATTCAACTCCCAGATTTGAAACTTTCTTTCATGGAGCAGTTCTGAATCTCTCTTTTTGCAGAATCTGCAAGTGGATATTTGGAGCCCTTTGCAGCCAATGGTGGAAAAAGAAATATCTTCAAATAAAAACTACACAGAAACATTCTGAGAAACTACTTCCTGATATGTGCATTCATCTCACAGGGTTGAACATATCTTATGATTGATCAGTTTTCAAACACTTTTTTTGTAGTATCTGCAAGGGGATATTTGGAGCGCTTTGTGGCCTACCATGGAAAAGCCAGTATCTTCAGATAAAAACTACACAGAAGCATTCTGAGAAACTCCTTTGTGATGTGTGCATTCATCTCAGATTTGAACTTTTCTTTTGATTGAGCAGTTTTGATACACTCTTTTTGTAGAATCTGCAAGTGGATAATTGGAGCCATTTTTGGCCTATTGTGGAAAAGGAAATATCTTCACATAAAAAGTAGACAGAAGCATTATGAGAAACTTCTTTCTGATGTGTGCATTCAACTCACAGAGTTGAAGCTTTCTTTTGATTGAGCAATTTAGAAACATTTTTGCAGAATCTGCAGGTGGATATTTGGATCCCTTTGAGGCCTACTGTGGAAAACCAAATATCTTCACATAAAAGCTACACAGAAGAATTCTGAGAAATTTCTTTGGCATGTGTGCATTCACCTCATAGGGTTCAACTTATCTTTTGATTGAGCAGTTTTGAATCTCTCTTTTTGCAGAATCTGCAAGTGGATATTTGGAGCCCATTGCGGTCTGTGGTTGAAAAGGAAATATCTTCAAATAAAAACTACACGGAAACATTCTGAGAAACTTCTTTGGGATGTGTGCCATTATCTCACTGGGTTGAACCTATCTTCTGATTGAGCAGTTTTGAAACAATATTTTTGTATAATCTACAAGTGGATATTTGGAGCACTTTGAGGCCTACTGTGGAAAAGCAAATATCTTCAGATAAAAACTACACAGAATCATTCTGAGAAACTTATTTGTGATGTGTGCATTCATCTCAGAGCTAAACTTTTCTTTTGATTGAGCAGTTTTGAAACTCTCTTTTTGTAGAAACTGCAAGTGGATGTTTGCAGCTTTTTGAGGCCTGTTGTGGAAAAGGAAATATCTTCCCATAAAAACCAGATAGAAGCATTCTGAGAAACTACTTTGTGATGTATACATTCATTTCACAGAGCTGAAATTTTCTTTTGATTCAGCAGTATTGAAACATCCTTTTTGTAGAATCTGCAAGTAGATAATTGTAGCCCTTTGAGGCCTATTGTGGAAAAGGCAATATCTTCACATAAAAACTACTTAGAAGCCTTCTGAGAAAGTTTTTGTGATGTGTGCATTCAACTCACAGAGTTGAAAATATCATTTGATTGAGCAGTTTAGAATCTCTCTTTTTGTAGAATCTGCAAGTGGATATTTGGAGCCCTTTGCACCCTGTGGTGGAAAAGGAAATATCTTTAAATAAAACCTACACAGAAGCATTCTCAGAAACTTCTTCCTGATGTGTGCGTTCAACTCACAGAGTTGAACTTAATTTTTGATTAAGTTCTTTTGACTCTCTCTTTTTGTAGAATCCACAAGTGGATTTTTGGAGTGCTGTGAGGCCTTCTGAGGAAAATCAAATATATTCACAGAAAAAGTACACAGAATCATTCTGAAAAACTCCTTTGTGATGTTTGCATTAAACTCACTGAATTGAACCTACCATTTCATTAAACAGTTTTCAATCTCTTTTTGCAGAAACAGCAAGTGGATGTTTGGAGAGCTTCGAGGTCTATTGTGGAAAAGGAAATATCTTCACTTAAATACTAAACAGAAGTATTCTGAGAAACTTCTTTGTGAGGTGTGAATTCAAAACACAGTGTTGAACTTATCTTCTCATTGAGCTGATTTGAATCTCCCTTTTTGTAGAATCTGCAAGTGGATAGAAAAAATATATCTTCCAATAAAAGCAACATAGAAGCATTCAGAGAAACTTCTTTGTGATGTATGCATTCAACTCAAAGGGTTGAACCTATCTTGTGATTGAACAGTTTTGAATATCTCTTTTTGTAGAATCTGCAGGTGGATATTTGGAGCCCTTTGAGGCTTACTGTGGAAAACCAAATACCTTCGCATAAAAATTACACAGAAGAATTCTGAGAAACTTCTTTGGGATGTGTGAATTCAACTCACAGTGTTGAACCTATCTTTTGATTGAGCAGTTTTGAGTCTCTCTTTTTGCAGAATCTGCAAGTGGATATTGGGAGCCCTTTGTGGCCTACGGTGGAAAAGGAAATATCTTCAAAAAAAAAAAAACTACACAGAAACATTGTGAGAAACTTCTTTGTGATGTGTGCATTCATCTCACAGGTTTGAAGCTATCTTATGATTCAGCAGTTCACATTTTTTAAATTAATTAATTTACTATTATTATACTTTAGGTTTTAGTGTACATGTGCACAATGTGCAGGTTAGAGAAATATGTATACATGTGCCATGCTGGTGCGCTGCACCCACTAACTCCTCACCTAGCATTAGGTATATCTCTCAATGCTGTCCCTCTCCCCCCACCCACCCCACAACAGTCCCCAGAGTGTGATGATCCCCTTCCTGTATCCATGTGTTCTCATTGTTCAATTCCCACCTATGAGTGAGAATATGCAGTGTTTGGTTTTTGGTTCTTGCGATAGTTTACTGAGAATGATGATTTCCAATTTCATCCATGTTCCTAAAAAGGATATGAACTCATCATTTTATATGGCTGTATATTATTCCATGGTGTATATGTGCCACATTTTCTTAATCCAGTCTATCATTGTTGGACATTTGGGTTGCTTACGTGTGCATGTGTCTTTATAGCAGCATGATATATAGTCCTTTGGGTATATACCCAGTAATGGGATGGCTGGGTCAAATGGAATTTCTAGTTCTAGATCCCTGAGGAAATGCCACACTGACTTGCACAATGGTTAAACTTGTTTAGAGTCCCACCAACTGTGTAAAAGTGTTCCTATTTCTCCACATCCTCTCCAGCACCTGTTGTTTCCTGACATTTTAATGATCGCCATTCTAACTGGTGTGAGATGGTATCTCATTGTGGTTTTGATTTGCGTTTCTCTGAGGACCAGTGATGGTGAGCAATTTTTCATGTGTTTTTTGGCTGCATAAATGTCTTCTTTTGAGAAGTGTCTGTTCATGTCCTTCGCCCACATTTTGATGGGGTTGTTTGTTTTTTTCTTGTAAATTTGTTTGAGTTCATTGTAGATTCTGGATATTAGCCCTTTGTCAGATGGGTAAGTTGTGAAAATATTCTCCCATTTTGTAGGTTGCCTGTTAACTCTGATGGTGGTTTCTTTTGCTGTGCAGAAGCTCTTTAGTTTAACTAGATCCCATTTGTCAATTTTGGCTTTTGTTGTCATTGCTTTTGGTGTTTTAGATATGAAGCCCTTGCCCATGCCTATGTTCTGATTGGTAATGCCTAGGTTTTCTTCTAGGGTTTTTATGGTTTTAGGTCTAATGTTTAAGTCTTTAATCCATCTTGAATTGATTTTTGTACAAAATGTAAGGAAGAGATCCAGTTTCAGCTTTCCACATATGGCAACCAGTTTCCCAGCACCATTTATTAAATAGGAAATCCTTTCCCCATTGCTTGTTTTTCTCAGGTTTGTCAAAGATCAGATAGTTGTAGATATGTGGCATTATTTCTGAGGGCTCTGTTCTGTTCCATTGATCTATATCTCTGTTTTCGTACCAGTACCATGCTCTTTTGGTAACTGTAGACTTGTAGTGTAGTTTGAAGTCAGGTAGTGTGATGCCTCCAGCTTTGTTCTTTTGGCTTAGGATTGACTTGGCGATGTGGCTCTTTTTTGGTTCCATATGAACTTTGAAGTAGTTTTTTCCAATTCTGTGAAGAAAGTCATTGGTAGCTTGATGGGGATGGCATTGAATCTGTAAATTGCCTTGGGCATTATGGCCATTTTCACGATATTGATTCTTCCTAGTGGTTTGTAGTTCTCCTTGAAGAGGTCCTTCACGTCCCTTGTAAGATGGATTCCTAGGTATTTTATTCTCTTTGAAGCAATTGTGAATGGGAGTTCACCCATGATTTGGCTCTCTGTCTGTTGTTGGTGTGTAAGAATGCTTGTGATTTTTGTACATTGATTTTGTATCCTGAGACTTTGCTGAAGTTGCTTATCAGCTTAAGGAGATTTTGGGCTGAGACAATGGGGTTTTCTAGATATATACAATCATGTCATCTGCAAACAGGGACAATTTTTCTTCCTCTTTTCCTAATTGAATACCTTTGATTTCCTTCTCCTGCCTAATTGCCGTGGCCAGAACTTCCAACACTATGTTGAATAGGAGTGGTGAGAGAGGGCATCCCTGTCTTGTGCCAGTTTTCAAAGAGAATGCTTCCAGTTTTTGCCCATTCAGTATGATATTGGCTGTGGGTTTGTCATAGATGGCTCTTATTATTTTAAGATACGCCCCAACAATACCTAATTTATTAAGAGTTTTTAGCATGAAGCATTGTTGAATTTTGTCTAAGGCATTTTCTGCATCTATTGAGATAATCATGTGGTTTTTGTCTTAGGTTCTGTTTATATTCTGGATTACATTTATTGATTTGTGTATATTGAACCAGCCCTGCATCCCAGGGATGAAGCCCACTTGATCATGGTGGATAAGCTTTTTGATGTGCTGCTGGATTCTGTTTGCCAGTATTTTATTGAGGATTTTTGCACCAATGTTCATCAAGGATATTGGTCTAAAATTCTTTTTTGGTTGTGTCTCTGCCCGGCTTTGATATCAGGATGATGCTGACCTTATACAATGAGTTAGGGAGGATTCCCTCTTTTACTATTGATTGGAATAGTTTCAGAAGGAATAGTACCAGCTCCTCCTTTTACCTCTGGTAGAAATCGGCTGTGAATCCATCTGGTCCTGGACTTTTTTTGGTTGGTAAGCTATTGATTATTGCAACAATTTCAGCTCCTGTTATTGGTCTATTCAGAGATTCAACTTCTTCCTTGTTTAGTCTTGGGAGAGTGTATGTGTCATGGAATTTACCCATTTCTTCTAGATTTTCTGGTTTATTTGCGTAGAGGTGTTTGTAGTATTCTCTGATAGTAGTTTGTTTTTCTGTGGGATCGGTGGTGATATCCCCTTTATCATTTTTTATTGCATCTATTTGATTCTTCTCTCTTTTTTTCTTTATTAATCTTGCTAGCAGTCTTTCCATTTTGTTGATCCTTTCAAAAAACCGGCTCCTGGATTCATTAATTTTTTGAAGGGTTTTTTGTGTCTCTATTACCCTCAGTTCTGCTCAGATTTTAGTTATTTCTTGCCTTCTGCTAGCTTTCGAATGTGTTTGCTCTTGCTTTTCTAGTTCTTTTAATAATGATGATAGGGTGTCAATTTTGGATCTTTCCTGCTTTCTGTTGTGGGCATTTAATGCTATAAATTTCCCTCTACGCACTGCTTTGAATGCATACCAGAGATTCTAGTATGTTGTATCTTGGTTCTCGTTGGTTTCAAAGAACATCTTTATTTCTGCCTTCATTTTGTTATGTATCCAGTAGTCATTCGGGATCAGGTTGTTCAGTTTCCATGTAGTTGAGTGGTTTTGAGTGAGATTCTTAATCCTGAGTTGTAGTTTCATTGCACTGTGATCTGACAGATAGTTTGTTATAATTTCTGTTCTTTTACATTTACTGAGGAGAGCTTTACTTCCAACTATGTGGTCAATTTTGGAATAGGTGTGGTGTGGTGCTGAAAAAATGTGTATTCTGTTGATTTGGGGTGGAGAGTTCTGTAGATGTCTATTAGGTCCGCTTGGTGCAGAGCTGAGTTCAATTCCTGGGTGTCCTTTTTGACTTTCTGTCTCGTTGATCTGTCTCATGTTGAAAGTGGAGTGTTAAAGTCTCCCTTTATTAATGTGTGGGAGTCTAAGTCTCTTTGTAGGTCACTCAGGACTTGCTTTATGATTCTTGGTGCTCCTGTATTGGGTGCATATATATTTAGGATAGTTAGCTCTTCTTGTTGAATTGATCCCTTTACCATTATGTAATGGCCTTCTTTGTCTCTTTTGATCTTTGCTGGTTAAAGTCTGTTTTATCAGAGACTAGGATTGCAACCCATGCCTTTTTTTGTTTTCCATTTGCTTTGTAGATCTTCCTCCATCCTTTTATTTTGAGGCTATGTGTGTCTCTGCACGTCAGATGGGCTTCCTGTATACAGCACACTGATGGGTCTTGACTCTTTATCCAGTTTGCCAGTCATTGTCTTTTAATTGGAGCATTTAGTCCATTTACATTTAAAGTTAATATTGTTATGTGTGAATTTGATCCTGTCATTATGATGTTAGCTGGTTATTTTGCACAATAGTTGATGTAGTCTCTTCCTAGTCTCGATGGTCTTTACATTTTGGCATGATTTTGCAGTGGCTGGTACCGGTTGTGCCTTTCCATGTTTAGCACTTCCCTCAGGAGCTCTTTTAGGACAGGCCTGGTGGTGACAAAATCTCTCATCATTTGCTTGTCTGTAAAGTATTTTATTTCTCCTTCACTTATGAAGCTTAGTTTGGCTGGATATGAAATTCTGAGTTGAAAATTCTTTTCTTTAAGAATGTTGAATATTGGCCCCCACTCTCTTCTGGCTTATAGAGTTTCTGCTGAGAGATCCACTGTTAGTCTGATGGGCTTCCCTTTGTGCATAACCCGACCTTTCTCTCTGGCTGCCCTTAACATTTTTTCCTTCATTTCAACTTTGGTGAATCTGACAATTATGTGTCTTGGACTTGCTCTTCTCGAGGAGTATCTTTGTGGTGTTCTCTGTATTTCCTGAATGTGAATGTTGGCCTGCCTTGCTAGATTGGGGAAGTTCTCCTGGATAATATCCTGCAGAGTGTTTTCCAACTTGGTTCCATTCTCCCCGTCACTTTCAGGTACACCAATCAGACATAGATTAGGTCTTTTCACATAGTCCCATATTTCTTGGAGGCTTTGCTCATTTATTTTTATTCTTTTTTCTCTAAACTTCCCTTCTCACTTCATTTCATTAATTTCATCTTCCATCACTGATATCCTTTCTTCCATTTGATCACATCGGCTGCTGAGGCTTCTGCATTCTTCACGTAGTTCATGAGCCTTGGTTTTCAGCTCCATCAGCTCCTTTAAGCACTTCTCTGTATTGGTTATTCTTGTTATACATTCTTCTACATTTTTTTAAAAGTTTTCAACTTATTTGCCTTTGGTTTGAATATCCTCCCATAGCTCAGAGTAATTTGATTATCTGAAGCCTTCTTCTCTCAGCTCGTCAAGGTCATTCTCCATCCAGCTTTGATCCGTTGCTGGTGAGGAACTGCGTTCCTTTGGAGGAGGAGAGGCGCTCGGCTTTTTAGAGTTTCCAGTTTTTCGGCTCTGCTTTTCCCGTTCTTTGTGGTTTTGTCTACTTTTGGTCTTTGATGATGGTGATGTACAGATGGGTTTTTGGTGTGGATGTCCTTTCAGTTTGTTAGTTTTCCTACTAACTGACAGGACCCTCAGCTGCAGGTCTGTTGGAGTACCCGGCCGACCGTGTGAGGTGTCACTCTGCCCCTACTCGGCAGTGCCTCCCACTTAGACTGCTCAGGGCTCAGGGGTCAGAGACCCACTTGAGGAAGCAGTCTGCCCATTCTCAGATCTCCAGCTGCGTGCTGGGAGAACCACTGCTCTCTTCAAAGCTGTCAGACAGGGACATTTAAGTCTGCAGAGGTTACTGCTGTCTTTTTGTTTGTCTGTGCCCTGCCCCCAGAGGTGGAGCCTACAGAGGCAGGCAGGCCTCCTTGAGCTGTGGTGGGCTCCACCCAGTTCGAGCTTCTCAGCTGCTTTGTTTACCTAAGAAAGCCTGGGCAATGGCGGGCACCCCTCCCCCAGCCTCGCTGCCGCATTGCAGTTTGATCTCAGACTTCTGTGCTAGCAATCAGTGAGACTCCATGGGCGTAGGACACTCTGAGCCAGGTGCCGGATACAATCTCCTGGTGCACCGTTTTTTAAGCCCTTCAGAAAAGCACAGTATTCGGGTAGGAGTGACCCGATTTTCCAGGTGCCGTCTGTCACCCCTTTCTTTGTGTAGGAAAGGGAACTCCCTGACCCCTTGCACTTCCTGAGTGAGGCAATGCCTCACCCTTCTTCAGTTCATGCACGGTACGTGCATCCACTGACCTGCGCCCACTGTCTGGAACTCCCTAGTGAGATGAACCTGGTACCTCAGATGGAAATGCAGAAATCACCTGTCTTTTGCATAGCTCATGCTGGGAGCTGTACACTGGAGCTTTTCCTATTCGGCCATCTTCAGTTCACACTTTTTATAGAACCTGCAAGTTGTATTTTTTGTGCTTTTTGCCATGGTGGAAAAGGAAATATCTTCAAATAGCAAAATTAACAGAAGCATTCTCAAAAACTTCTTCGTTATGTGTGCATTCAACTAAGAGTGTTGAATCTATCTTTTGACTGAGCAGTTTTGAGTCTCTCTTTTTGTAGAATCAGCAAGTGGATATTTGGAGCACTGTGAGGCTAACTGGAAAATCAAATATGTTCACATAAAAACTGCACAGAAGCATTCTGACAAACTTATTTGTGATGCATGCATTGAACACACAGAGATGAACCAATCTTTTGATTGAGCAGTTTTGAATCTCCCTTTTTGTAGAAATTACAAGTCGATGTTCAGAGATCTCAGATTCCTATTGTGGAAAAGGGAATATCTTCAAATAAAAACTACACAGAAGCATTCTGAGAAACTTATTTGTGATGTGTGCATTGAACTCACAGAGTTGAACCTATCTTTTGATTGAGCAATTTTGAATCTCTCTTTTTGCAGAATCTGCAAGTGGATATTTTGCACCCTTTGCAGCCTATGGTGGAAAAGGTAATATCTTCCAATTAAAACTACAGAAAAAGTTCTGAGAAACTTCTTTGTGATGTGTGCATTCATCTCACAGGTTTGAAACTTTCTTTTCATTGAGCAGCTTGGATATACTCTTTTTGTAGAATCTGCATGTGGATATTTGGAGCCCTTTGAGGCCTATTTTGGAAAGGGAAATATCTTCACCTAAAAATTAGACAGAAGCATTCGTAGAAATTTCTTTGTGAAGTGTGAATTCAACTCACAGAGTTGAACTTATCTTCTCATTGAGCAGTTTTGAATATCTCTTTTGTAGAATCTGCAAGTGGATATTTGGAGCACTTTGCGCCCTATGGTGGAAAAGGAAATGTCTTCAAATAAAAACTACACAGAAGCATTCTCAGAAACTTCTTTGTGATGTGTGCATTCAACTCCCAGAGTTGAATCTGTCTTTTGATTGAGCAGTTTTGAATCTCGCTTCTTGCAGGATCTGCAGGTGGATATTTGGAGACCTTTGTGGCCTACTGTGGAAAAGCAAATGTCTTCACCTAAAAACTACACAGAATAAGTCTCAGAAACTTCTTTGTAATGTGTGCATTCATGTCACAGGGTTGAACCTATCCTTTGATTGGGTAGTTTTGAATCTCTCTTTTTGCAGAATATGTAAGTGGATATTTGGAACACTTTGGGGCCTATGGTGGAAAAGGAAATATCTTCAAATAAAAACTACACAGAAGCATTCTGAGAAACTTCTTTGTGATGTGTGTAGTCATCTCACAGGGTTGAACTTATCTTAAGATTGAGCAGTTTCGAAACACTCTTTTTAAAGTATTTACAATTGGATATTTGGAGCACTGTGAGGCCTACCGTGGAAAAGCAAATATCTTCAGATAAAAACTACACAGAAGCATTCTCAGAAACTCCTTTAGAATGCATGCATTCATCTTACAGGGTTGAACCTATCTTATGATTGAGCAGTTTTGAAACGTTCTTTTCCTAGAATCTGCAAGTGGATATTTGGAGTGCTTTTTGCCCTGTGGTGGAAAAGGAAATATCTTCAAATAAAAACTACACAGAACCTTTCTCAAAAACATCTCTGTGATGTGTGCATTCAACTCACAGAGTTGAATCCATCTTTTGATTGAGCAGTTTTGAATCTCTCTTTTTGTAGAATCTGCAGGTGGATATTGGGAGCGTTGTCACGCCTAATGTGGAAAATCAATTATGTTCACATAAAAACTACACAGGAGCGTTCTGAGAAACTTCAGTGTGATGTGTGCATTCAACTCAGAGCTGAACCTATCTTTTGATTGAGCAGTTTTGAATCTCTCTTTTTGCAGAATGTGCAAATGGATATTTGGAGCCCCTTTTGGCCTATGGTGGAAAAGGAAATATCTTCAAATAAGAACTACACAGAAATATTTTGAGAAACTTCTTTGCAATGTGTGCATTCATCTTACAGTGTTGAACCTATCTTTTGATTGAGCTGTTTTGAATCTCTCTTTTTGCAGAATATACAGGTGGATATTTTGAGCCCTTTGAGGCCTACTGTGGAAAAGCAAATATCTTCACATAAAAATTACACAAAAGCATTCCAAGAAACTTCTTCATGATGTGTGTATTCAACTCATAGTGTTGAACCAATCTTTTGATTGTGCAGTTTTGAATCTCTCTTTTTGCAGGATCTGCATTTGGATATTTGGAGCCCTTTGCAGCCTATGGTGGAAAAGGAAATATCTTCAAACAAAAACAAGCTAGAAACATTCTGAGAACTTCTTTTTGATGTGTGGATTCATCTCACAGTGTTGAAACTTTCTTTTGATTGAGCAATTTTGAAACAGTCTTTTGGTAGAATCAGCATGTGCATATTTGGAGCTCTTTGTGGCCTATTGTTGAAAAGGAAATATCATCACATAAAAACTACACAGAAGCATTCTGAGAAACTTATTTGTGATGTGTGCTTTCATCTCACAAGTTTGAACTTATTTTATGATTGAGCAGTATTGAAACACTTTTTTGTAGAATCTGAAAGTGGATAATTGGAGCCCTTTGAGGCCTATTGTGGAAAAGGAGATATCTTAAAATAAAAACTACTCAGAAGCATTCTG
The DNA here is from genome assembly GCF_028885625.2 of Pongo pygmaeus. NCBI lineage: Eukaryota > Metazoa > Chordata > Mammalia > Primates > Hominidae > Pongo > Pongo pygmaeus. The sequence continues at coordinate 10,663,733 of NC_072390.2, forward strand.
AGAAACTTCTCTGTGATGTGTATTCATCTCACAGGGTTGAAACTATCTTATGATTGAGCAGTTTTGAATATCTCTTTTTGTAGAATCTGCAAGTGAATATTTGCAACACTTTGAGGCCTACCGTGGAAGAGCAAATATCTTCAGATTAAAAATACACAGAAGCATTCTGAGAAACTTCTTTGTGATGTGTTCATTCATCTCACAGAGTTGAACGTTACTTTTGATGGAGCAGTTTTGAAACTCTGTTTTTTTAGAATCTGCAAATTTATATTTGGAGCCCTTTGAGGCCTATTGTGGAAAAGGAAATATCATCATAAAAACTACACTGAAGGATTCTGAGAAACTTCTTTGTGATCTGTGCATTCACCCAACAGAGTTGAAACTTTCTTTTGATTGACTAGTTTCAAAACACTCTTTTTGTAGAATCTGTAAGTGGATAATTGGGGCCCTTTGAGGCCTATTTAAAAAAAATAGTTTCATATAAAAACTTTTCAGATGCATTCTGAGAAACTTCTCTGAGATGTGCACATTCAACTTACAGAGTTGAACCTATCTTTTGTTTGAACAGTTTAGAATCTCCCTTTTTGTAGAGTCTGCAAGTGGATATTTGGAACCCTTACACCCTATTGTGGAAAAGGAAATATCTTCAAATAAAAACTACACAGAAGCATTCAGAGAAACGTTTTTGTGATGTATGCATTCAACTCACAGAATTGAACCTATCTTTTGATTGAGCAGTTTTGAATCTCTCATTTTCAGATTCTTCAAGTGGATTAATGCTTGGAAAGATTTGAGGCCTACTGTGGAAAAGGAAATATCTTCACACAAAAACTACACAGAAAGATTCTGAGAAACTTCTTTGTGACGTGTGCATTCAACTCACAGAATTGAAATTGTCTTCTCATTGAGCAGTTTTGGATTTCTCTTTTTGTAGAATCTGCAAGTGGATATTTGGAGCCCTTTACGCCCTATGGTGGAAAAGGAAATATCTTCAAATAAAAACTACACAGAAGCATTAAGAGAAACTTCTTTGTGATGTATGCTTTCAACTAACAGAGTTGAACCTATCTTTTGAATGAGCAGTTTTGAATCTCTCTTTTTGGAGAATCTGCAAGTGGATATTTGGAGCCCTTTGCGGCCTATGGTGGAAAAGGAAATATCTTCAAATAAAAACTACACAGGAGCATTCTCAGAAACTTCTTCGTGATGTGTGCATTCAACTCACGGTGTTGAACCTATCTTTTGATGGAGCAGTTTTTAATCTCTCTTTTTGTAGTATCTGAAAGTGGATATTTGGAGCGCTGTGAGGTCTACTGTGGAAAATCAAATATGTTCACCTAACGAAGCATTCTGAGAAACTTCTTTGTGATGTGTGCATTCAACTCAAAGGGTTGAACCTATCTTTTAATTGAGCAGTTTAGAATCTCTCTTTTTTAGAATCTGCAAGTGGATATTTGGAGTGCTGTGAGGCCTACTGTGGAAAATTAAATATGTTCACATAAAAACTATACAGAATCATTATGAGAATCTCCTTTGATGTCTACATTCAACTCACAGAGATGAACTTATCTTTTCATTGAGCAGTTTTGAAACACTCTTTTTATGCAATCTGCAAGTGGATATTTGGAGCCCTTTGCACCCTATGGTGTAAAAGGACATATCTTCAGATAAAAACTACCCAGAAGCATTCTCAGCAACATCTTCATGATGTATGCATTCAACTCACAGAGTTGAACATATATTTTAATTTTGCTGTTTTGAATCTCTCTTTTTGTAGACTCTGCAAGTGGATATTTGGAGTACTGTGAAGCCTACTGAGGAAAATCAAATATGTTCTCATAAAATCTACACGGAAGCATTCTGAGAAACTACTTTGGGATGTGTGCACTGAACTCACAGAGTTGAATCTATCTTTTGATTGAGCAGTTGAGCAGTATTGAATCTCTCTTTTTTCAGAATCTGCAAGTGGATGTTTGGAGATCTTTGAGGCCTATTGTGGAAAAGGAAATATCTTCACGTAAAAACTACACTGAAGCATTCTGAGAAACTTTTTGTGAAGTGTGCATTCAACTCTCAGAGTTGAACTTATCTTCTCATTGAGCAGTTTTGAATCTCTCTTTTTGTAGAATCTGCAAGTGGATATTTGGAGTGCTGTGATGCCTAATGTGGCAAATCAAATACGTTCACATAAAAACTACACAGAAGTATTCTGAGAAACTTCTTTGTGATGTGTGCATTCAACTCACAGAGCTGAACCTATCTTTTGATTGAGCAGTTTTGAATCTCTCTTTTTGCAGGATGTGCATATGGATATTTGGAGCCCCTTTTGACCTATGGTGGAAAAGGAAATACCTTCAAAGAAGAACTACACAAAAACATTCTGAGAAACTTCTTTGTGATGTGTGCATTCATCTCACAGAGTTGATCCTATCTTTTGATTGAGCTGTTTTGAATCTCTCTTTTTGCAGAATCTACATGTGGATATTTTGAGCCCTTTGAGGACTACTGTGGAAAAGCAAATATCTTCATATAAAAACTACACAGAAGCATTCTGAGAAACTTATTTGGTATATTTGCATTCAACTCATAGAGTTGAACCTATCTTTTGATAGAGCTGTTCTGAATCTCTCTTTTTGCAAGATCTGTATGTGGATATTTGAAGCCCTTTGCAGCCTATAGTGGAAAAGGAAATACCTTTAAATAAAAACAACACAGAAATATTCTGAGAAACTTCTTTTTGAAACTTTCTTCTGATTGGACAATTTTGAAACCGTCTTTTTGTCTACATGGGGATATCTGAAGCCCTTTGTGGCCTATTGTGGAAAAGGAAATATCTTTACATAAAAACTACACAGAAGCATTCTGAGAAACTTCTTTGTGATGTGTGCATTCATCTTACAGAGTTGAGCCTTTCTTTTGATTGAGCAGTTTGGAAATACTCTTTCTGTAGAATCTACAAGTGGATATTTGAAGCACTTTGAGTCCTATAGTAGAAACGGAAAAGTTTTCACATAAAAACTACACAGTAGCATTCTCAGAAACTTCTTTGTGATGTTTGCATTCAACTCAAAGAGTTGAAACTATCTTTCGATTGAGCAGTTTTGAATCACTCTTTTTGTAGAATCTGCAAGTAGATATTTGTTGTCCTCTGCAGCCTATTTTGGAAAGGGAAATATCTTCACATAAAAACTACACAGAAGCATTCTCAGAAACTACTTTATGATGCATGTATTCATCTCACAGAGTTCAATCTTTCTTTTGATTTAGCAGTTTTGAAACACCCTTCTTGCAGAATCTGCAAGTGAATTTTTGGAGCACTTTGTGGCCTGTTGTGGAAAAGGAAATATTTCCACATAAAAACTGTACAGAAGCATTCTGAGAAACTTCTTTTCAATGTGTGCACTAATCTCACAGAATTGAAACTTTCTTTTGATTGAGGAGTTTGGAAACACTCTTTTTGGAGAATATGCACGTGGATATTTGGAGCGCATTGAGGCCTATGTTGGAAAAGGAAATATCTTGACACAAAAGCTACACAGAAGCATTCTGAGAAACTTCTTTGTGATGTGTGCATTCATCTCACAGAGTTAAACCTTCCTTTTATTGACCATGTTGGAAACACTCTTTATGTAGAGTGTGCAAGTGGATATTTGGAGCGGTTTGAGGCCTATAGGGAAAACGAAATATATTCACATAAAAATTACAGGGAAGCATTCTGAGAAACTTCTTTGTGATGTGTGCTTTCATCTAACAGGGTTGAACATTTCTTTTGATTGAGAAGTTTTGAAACACTCTTTTTGTAGAATCTGTAAGAGGATATTTGGAGCAGTTTGAGGCCTAATGGGAAAAGGTGATATCTTCACATAAAAACTACACAGAAGCATTCTGAGAAACTTCTTCATGATATCAGCATTCATCTCACAGAGTTGAACGTTTCCTTTGATTGAGGAATTTGGAAACCCTCTTTATGTAGGATCTGCAATAGGATATTTGGGGTTCTTTGAGTTCTATTGTGGAAAAGGAAATATCTTCAAATAAAAACTACAGAGAGCCATTCTGAGAAAATTCTTTGTGATGTGTGCATTCATCTCACAGAGTTGAAACTTTGTTTTGATTGAGCAGTTTTGAAACATCCTTTTTATACAATCTGCAAGTGGATATTTGAAGGGCTTTGAGGCCTACTGTGGAAAAGGAAATATCTTCACATAAAAACTACACAGAAGCATTCTGAGAAACTTCCTTGTGAGGTGTGCATTCATCCACAGAGTTGAAGTTTTCTTTTGATTGATCAGTTTTGAAACACTGTTTTTGTATAATCTGCAAGTAGATATTTGAAGCACTTTGAGGCCTATGGTGGAAACGGAAATATCTTCACATAAAAACTACACAGAAGCATTCTGAGAAACTTCTTTGTGATGTGTGTATTCTTCTCACAGTGTTGATCTTTTCTTTTGATGGAGCAGTTTTGAAACACCCTTTTTTTAGTATCTGCAAGTGGATATTTGAAGCGCTTTGAGGAATATTGTGGAACAATAAATATCTTCACATAAAAACTACAAAGAAGCATTCTGAGTAACTTCCTTGTGATGTGTGCATTCATTTCACAGAGTTGAACTTTTCTTTTTATTAAGCAGTTTTGAAACACTCTTTTTGTAGAATCTGCAAGTGGATATTTGGAGCACTTAGAGGCCTATGGTGGAAAAGGAATTTTCTTTACATAAAAGCAACACAGAAGCATTCTGAGAAACAACTTTTTATATGTGCATTCATCTCCAGGAGTTGAATTTTTCTTTTGATTGGGCAGTTTATAAACACTCTTTTTGTAGAATCTGCAAGTGAATATTTGGAATGCTTAAATACCTGTTGTGGAAATGAAATATATTCACATAAAACTACACAGAAGCATTCTGAGAGACAACTTTGTAATGTGTGCATTCATCTCACAGAGTTGAAATTTTCTTTTGATTGAGCAGTTTTGAAACACTTTCTGTAGAATCTGTAGGTGGATATTTGGTGCGATTTAAGGCTTATGGTGGATAAGGAAATATCTTCACAGAATAACTACAAAGAAGCATACTGAGAAACAGCTTTGAGATGTGTGCATTCAACTCACAGAGTTGAACTTATCTTTTGACAGAGCAGTTTTGAAACTCTCTTTCTGTAGAATCTGCAAGTGGATATTTGGAACCCTTTGCAGCCTATGGTGGAAAAGGAAATATCTTCCAATGAAAACTCTACAGAAACATTCTGAAAAACATCTTTGTGATGTGGGCATTCATCTCACGGAGTTCAGCCTTTCATTTGATTGAGCAGTTTTGAAACATTATTTTGGAGAATACAGAAGTGGATATTTGGAGCTCTTTGAGGCACATTGTGGAAGAGGAAATATCTTCACATGAAAACTACACAGAAGCATTATAAGAAATTCCTTTGTGATGTGTGCATTCATCTCACAGAGTGGAACTTTTCTTTTGATTGAGCAGCTTTGAAACACTCTTTTTGTAGAATCTGCGAGTCAATATTTGGAGCAATTTGAGGCCTATCGTGGAAAAGGAAATATCTTCACAAAAAACTACATGCAAGAATTCTGAGAATCTTCTTTGTAATGTGAGCATTCAACTCAGCATTGAAACTAACTTTTGATAATGTAGTTTTGAAACTCTTTTTTTGCAGAATCTATAAGTGGATATTTGGAGCCATTCGCAGCCAATGGTGGAAAAGGAAATATCTTCACATTCAAACTACACAGAAGCTTCCTGAGAAACTTCTTTTTGATGTGTGCATTCATATCACAGAGTTGAAACTTTCTTTTTGGGGAGCAGTTTTTAAACTCTCTTTTTGTAGAATCCCCAAGTGGATATTTGGAGCGCTTTGAGGTATACTATGGAAAAGGATTTGTCTTCAAATTAAAACTACACAAAATCATTCTGAGAAACTTCTTGTGTTGTGTGCATTCATCTCACACAGTTGTAACTTTCGTTTGATTAAGCAGTTTTGAAACACTCTTTTTGTAGAACTTCCAAGTGGATATTTTGAGCGCTTTGAGGCCTATGGTGGAAAGGGAAATATCTTCACATAAAAATTACACAGAAGCATTCAGAGAAACTTCTTTGTGATGTATTCATTCATCCCACAGAGTTGAACCATTCTTTTGATTGAGTAGTTTTGAAAAACTTTTTTGTAGAATCCGCAAGTAGACATTTGAAGTGCTTTGAGGCCTATTGTGGAAAAGGAAATATCTTCACATAAAAACTACACAGAAGCTTTCTGTAAAACTTCTTTGTGATGTGTGCCTTAATCTTGTGGAGTTTAAATTTTCTTTTCATTGAGCAGTATGGAAACACTTTTTTTGTGGAAACTGCAAGTGAATATTCAGAGCACTTTGGGGCCTATGGTGGAAAAGGAAGTATATTCACATAAAATCTAGACAGAACCATTTGGAGAAACTACTTTATGATGTGTGCATACATCTTCCAGAGTTGAACCTTTCTTTTGAATGAGCAGTTTTGAAACACTCTTTTTGTAGAATCTTCAAGTGGATATTTTGAATGCTTTGAGATCTTTGTTGGGCTAGGAAATATCTTCACATAAAAACTAGACAGAAGCATTCTGAGAAACTTCTTTGTTATATGTGCATTCAACTCACAGAGTTGAGCGTTTCTTTTCATTCAGCAGTTTGGAAACAATCTTTTTGTAGTATCTGCAAATGGATATTTGGAGCACTTTGAGGCCTACAGTGGAAAAGGAGATATCTTCACATAAAAACTAGACAGAAGCATTCTGAGAAACTTCTTTGTTATATGTGCATTCAACTCACAGAGTTGAGCGTTTCTTTTCATTCAGCAGTTTGGAAACAATCTTTTTGTAGTATCTGCAAATGGATATTTGGAGCACTTTGAGGCCTACAGTGGAAAAGGAGATATCTTCACATAAAAACTAGACAGAAGCATTCTGAGAAACTTCTTTGTGATGTGTGCATTCATCTCACAGATTTGAAATTTTCTTTTGATTGAGCAGTTTTTAAACACTCTATTTCTAGGATCTGCATGTGGATATTTGGAGTGCTTTGAGGCCTTGGGTGGAATAGGAAATGTCTTCACATAAAAAGTAGACAGATGCATTCTGAGAAACTTCTTTTTTTTTATTGTACTTTAAGATTTATGGTAGATGTGCACAATGTGCAGATTAGTTACATAGGTATACATGTGCCATGCTGGTGTGCTGTCCGCATTAAGTCCTCATTCAGCATTAGATATATCGCCTAATGCTATCCCTCCACCCTCCTCCCACTGCACAGCAGTTCCCAGAGTGTGATGTTCCCCTTCCTGTGTCCTTTTGTTCTCATTGTTCAATTCCCACCTATAAGTGAGAACATGCGGTGCTTGGTTTTTTGTCCTTTCAATAGTTTACTGAGAATTATGATTTCCAATTTCATCCATGTCCCTGCAAAGGACATGAACTCGTCATTTTTCATGGCAACGTAGTATTCCATGGTGTATATATGCCACATTTTCTTAATCCAGTCTATTTCTGTTGGACATTTCGGTTGGACCCAAGTCTTTACTATTGCGAATAGTTCCACAATAAACACATATGTGTGCATGTGTCTTTATAGCAGCATGATTTATATTCGTTTGCATATATACCCAGTAATGGGATGGCTGGGTCAAATGGTATTTCTAGTTCTAGATCCCTGAGGAATAGCCACACGGACTTCCACAATGGTTGAAATCATTTACAGTCCCACCAACAGTGTCAAAGTGTTCCTATTTCTCCACGTCCTCTCCAGCACCTGTTGTTTCCTGACCTTTTAATGCATGCCACTCTAACTGGTGTGAGATGGTATCTCATTTTGGTTTTGATTTGCATTTCTCTGATGGCCAGTGATGGTGAGCATTTTTTCACGTTTTTTTGCTGCGTAAATGTCTTCTTTTGAGAAGTGTCTGTTCATGTCCTTTGACCACTTTTTGATGGGGTTGTTTCTTTTTATCTTGTAAATTTGTTTTAGTTCATTGTAGATTCTGGATATTAGCCCTTTCTCAGATGAGCATGTTGTCAAAATTATCTCCCATTTTGTAGGTTGCCAGTTCACTGTGATGGTAGATTCTTTTGCTCTGTAGAAGCTATTTAGTTTAGTTAGATCCCATTTGTCAATTTTGAATTTTGTTGCCATTGCTTTTGGTGTTTTTGACATGAAGTCCCTGCCCATGACTATATCCTGAATGGTAATGCCTAGGTTATCATCTAGGGTTTTTATGATTTGGATTCACAGGCGAATTCTACCAGAGGTACAAGGAGGAACTGGTACCATTCCTTCTGAAACTATTCCATTCAATAGAAAAAGAGGAAATCCTCCATAACTCATTGTATGAGGCCAGCATCATCCTAATACCAAAGCTTGGCAGACAGAACAAAAAAAGAGAATTTTAGACCAATATCCTTGGTGAATATTGATGCAGAAATCCTCAATAAAATACTGGCAAACAGAATCCATCAGCACATCAAAAAGCTTATCCACCATGATAAAGTGGGCTTCATCCCTGGGATGCAAGGCTGGTTCAACATATGCAAATCAATAAATGTAATTCAGCATATAAACAGAACCAAAGAGAAAAACCACATGATTATCTCAATAAATGCTGAAAAGGCCTTTGACAAAATTCAACAACCCTTCATGCTAAAAACTCTCAATAAATTAGGTATTGACGGGACGTATCTCAAAATAATAAGAGCTATCTATGACAAACCCACAGCCAATATCATACTGAATGGGCAAAAACTGGAAGCATTCTCTTTGAATACTGGCACAAGACATGGATGCCCTCTCTCACCACTCCTATTCAACATAGTGTTGGAAGTTCTGGCCACGGCAATTAGGTAGGAGAAGGAAATAAAGGGTATTCAATTAGGAAAAGAGGAAGTCAAATTACCCTGTTTGCAGAGGACATGATTGTATATCTAGAAAACCCCATTGTCACAGCCCAAAATCTCCGTAAGCTGATAAGCAACTTCAGCAAAGTCTCAGGATAAAAAATCAATGTACAAAAATCACAAGCATTCTTATACACCAATAACAGACCAACAGAGAGCCAAATCATGAGTGAACTCCCATTCACAATTGCTTAAAACAGAATAAAATGCCTAGGAATCCAACTTAAAAGGGACGTGAGGGAACTCTTCAAGGAGAATTACAAACCACTACTTAATGAAATAAAAGGGGTAACAAACAAATGGAATATGATTCCATGCTCATGGGTAGGAAGAATCAATATCATGAAAATGGCCATATTGCCCAAGGAAATTTATAGATTCAATGCCATCCACATGAATCTACCAATGACTTTCTCCACAGAATTGGAAAAATCTACTTTAAAGTTCACATGGAATCAAAAAAGATCCTGCATCGCCAAGTCAATCCTAAGCCAAAAGAACAAAGCTGGAGGCATCATGCTACCTGACTTCAAACTATACTACAAGGCTACAGTAACCAAAACAGCATGGTACTGGTACTAAAACAGAGATATAGATCAATGGAACAGAACAGGGTCCTCAGAAATAACACTGCATATCTACAAATATCTGATCATTGACAAACCTGAGAAAAACAAGCAAAGCTCAAAGGATTGCCTACTTAATAAATGATGCTGGGAAAACTGGCTAGCCATATGTAGAAAGCTGAAACTGGATCCCTTCCTTACACCTTATACCAAAATTAATGCAAGATGGATTAAAGGCTTAAACGTTAGACCAAAAACCATAGAAACTACTTTTTGATGTGTGCATTCAAATCACAGTGTTGAACTTTTCTTTTAATTGAGCAGTTTTGAAACACTTTTTTTGTAGAATCTGCAACTTGATATTTGGAGCACTTTGAGGCCTATGGTGGAGAAGGAAATATCTTCACATAAAAACTAGACAGAAGCCTTCTGAGAAACTTCCTTGTGATGTTTGCATTCATCTCACACAGTTGAAACTTTCTTTTGATTGAGCAGTTTTGAACAACTCCTTTTGCAGAATCTGCAATTGGATATTTGGAGCACTATGGGGCCTATGGTGGAAAAGGAAATATCTTCGCATAAAAACTAGACACAAGCATTCTGAGAAACTTCTTCATGATGTGTGCATTCAATGCACAGAGTTGAACCTTTCATTTGATTGAGCAGTTTTGATATACTCTTCTAGAATCTGCAAGTGGATATTTGGAGTGCTTTGCAGCCTATAGTGGAAAAGGAAACATCTTCACATTAAAACTACACAGAAGCATTCAGAAAAACTTCTTTCTGATGTGAGCATTCAAATCACAGTGTTGAACTTTTCTTTTAATTGAGCAGTTTTGAAACACTTTTTTTGTAGAATCTGCAACTTGATATTTGGAGCACTTTGAGGCCTATGGTGGAGAAGGAAATATCTTCACATAAAAACTAGACAGAAGCCTTCTGAGAAACTTCCTTGTGATGTTTGCATTCATCTCACACAGTTGAAACTTTCTTTTGATTGAGCAGTTTTGAACAACTCCTTTTGCAGAATCTGCAATTGGATATTTGGAGCACTATGGGGCCTATGGTGGAAAAGGAAATATCTTCGCATAAAAACTAGACACAAGCATTCTGAGAAACTTCTTCATGATGTGTGCATTCAATGCACAGAGTTGAAAATTTCATTTGATTGAGCAGTTTTGATATACTCTTCTAGAATCTGCAAGTGGATATTTGGAGTGCTTTGCAGCCTATAGTGGAAAAGGAAACATCTTCACATTAAAACTACACAGAAGCATTCAGAAAAACTTCTTTCTGATGTGAGCATTCAACTCACATAGTTGAACCTTTCCTTTTATTGAGCAGTTTGAAAACAGTCTTTTTGTATTATCTGCAAATGGATATTTGGAGCGCTTTGAGGCCTACAGTTTAAAAGGAAATATCTTCACATAAAAACTAGACAGAAGGATTCAGAGAAACTTCTTTGTTATGTGTGCATTCATCTCACAGATTTGAAACTTTCTTTTTATTGAGCAGTTTAGACGCTGTTTTTGTAGAATCTGCAAGTGGATATTTGGACAGCTTTGCGACCTATAGTGGAAAAGGAAATATCTTCACATAAAAACTACACAGAAGCATTCAGAGTAACTTCTTTGTGATATGTGCATTCATCTCACGGAGTTGAAACTTTCTTTTGATTCAGCAGTTTTGAAGCACTCCTTTTGTGGAATCTGCTAGTGGATATTTCGAGTGGATTGAGGCCTAGGATGGAAAAGGAAATATCTTCACTTAAAAACTAGACACAAGCATTCTGAAAAACTTCTTTGTGATGTGTGCATTCATCACACAGAGTTGAACATTTCCTTTGATTGAGCAGTTTGGAAACAGTCTTTTGGTAGTATCTGCAATTGGATATTTGGAGCGCTTTGAAGCCCATAGTGGAAAAGGAAATATCTTCACATAAAAACTAGACAGAAGCATTCTGAGAAACTTCTTTGTGATGTGTGCATTCAACTCACAGAGTTGAACGTTTCCTTTGATTGCACAATTTGGAAACAGTCTTTTGTAGTATCTGCAAATGGATATTTGGAGAGCTTAGAGGCCTATAGTGGGAAAGGAAATATCTTCAAATAAAAACTAGATAGAGGCATTCTGAGAAACTTCTCTGTGATGTGAGCATTCATCTCACAGAGGTAAACCTTTCTTTTGACAGAGCAGTTTTGAAACACTCTTTTGGTCAAATCTGCAAGAGGTTATTTGGAGCACTTTGAGGCTCATGGTGGAAAAGGAAATAACATCACATAAACACTAGACAGAAGCATTCTGAGAAAATGCCATGTGATGTCTGCATTCCTCTCAAAGAATTCAACATTTCTTTGGTCTGAGGACTTTTGAAACACTCTTTTTGTAGAATCCGCAATTGGATACTTGGAGAGCTTTGAAACCTATGGTGGAAAAAGAAATATCTTCACATAAAAACTAGACAGAAGAAATCTGAGAAACTTCTTCGTGATGTGTGCATTCCACTCACAGGATTGAACCTTTCTTTTGATTTAGCAGTTTGGAAAGAGTATTTTTGTAGTATATGCAAATAGTTATTTGCGGTGCTTTGAGGCCTATAGAGGAAAATGAAATATCTTCACATAAAAACTAGACAGAAGAATTCTGAGAAACTTCTTTGTGATGTGTACATTCAATTCACACAGATGAAACTTTCTTTTGATTGAGCAGTTTTGAAATCCTTTTTCATAGATACTGCAAGTGGATATTTGGAGCTCTTTGAGCCCTTTGTTGGAAAAGGAAATATCTTCACATAAAAATTAGACAGAAGCATTCTGAGAAATTTCTTTGTGATGTTTGCATTCATCTCACAGAGTTGAACTTTTTTTTGATTGAGTAGTTTTGAAACACTCTTTTTGTAAAATCTGCACATGGATGTTTGGAGTGCATTGGGGCCTATGGTGGAAAAGGAAACATCTTCACATAAAAACTACACAGAAGTAATCTGAGAAACTTCTTTCTGATGTGTGCATTCAACTCACAGAGTTGAAACTTTCTTTTGATTGAGCAGTTTTGAAGCACACTTTCTGTAGAATCTGCAAGTGGATATTTGGAGCGATTTGAGTCCTACAGTGGAAAGGGAAATACCTTCATATAAAAACTTGACAGAGGATTTCTGAGAAGCTGGTTTTAATGTATACATTCATCTCACACAGTTGAACTTTTCTTTTGTTTAAGCAGTATTGAAACACTCTTTTTATAGAATCTGCAGGTGGATACTTGGAGGGCTTTGAGGTCTATGGTGGAAAAGGAAATATCCTCAGATAAAAACATGACAGAAGCATTCTGAGAAATTTCCTTGTGATGTGTGTATTCAACTGACACAGTTGAACCATTCTTTTGATTGAGCAGTGTGGAGACAATCTTTTGGTAGTTTCTGAAACTGGATACTTGGAGCGCTTTGAGGCCTATGGTGGAAAAGGAAATATCTTCACATAAAAACTAGACAGAAGCATTCTGAGAAACTTCTTTGTGAAGTGGGCATTCAATTCAAAGAGTTGAAACTTTCTTTAAGTTGAGCAGTTTTGAAACACTCTTTTTGTAGAATCTGCAAGTAGATATTTGGAGCACTTTATGGCCTCTAGTGGAAAACAAAATATCTTCGCATAAATACTACAAAGAAGCATTCTGAGAAACTTCTTTGTGACGTGCACATTCATCTCACAGAGCTGAACCTTTCTTTTGATTGAGCAGTTTTGAAACACTCCTTTTGTAGAGTCTGAAAGAGCATATTTGCAAGACTTTGAGTGCTAAGGTGGAAAAGAAATATCTTCACATAATAGCTAGACAGAAGCATTCACAGAACCTTGTTTGTGATGTGTGCATTCGTCGCACAGAGTGGAACCTTACTTTTGATTGGGCAGTTTTGAAACACTCTTTTTGTAGAATCTGCAAGTGGATATTTGGAGCGATTTGAGGCCTACAGTGGAAAGGGAAATACCTTCATATAAAAACTTGACAGAGGATTTCTGAGAAGCTGGTTTTAATGTATACATTCATCTCACACAGTTGAACTTTTCTTTTGTTTAACCAGTATGGAAACACTCTTTTTATAGAATCTGCAGGTGGATACTTGGAGGACTTTGAGGTCTATGGTGGAAAAGGAAATATCCTCAGATAAAAACAAGACAGAAGCATTCTGAGAAATTTCCTTGTGATGTGTGTATTCAACTGACACAGTTGAACCATTCTTTTGATTGAGCAGTGTGGAGACAATCTTTTGGTAGTTTCTGAAAGTGGATACTTGGAGCGCTTTGAGGCCTATGGTGGAAAAGGAAATATCTTCACATAAAAACTAGACAGAAGCATTCTGAGAAACTTCTTTGTGAAGTGGGCATTCAATTCAAAGAGTTGAAACTTTCTTTAAGTTGAGCAGTTTTGAAACACTCTTTTTGTAGAATCTGCAAGTGGATATTTGGAGCACTTTGTGGCCTCTAGTGGAAAACAAAATATCTTCGCATAAATACTACAAAGAAGCATTCTGAGAAACTTCTTTGTGACGTGCACATTCATCTCACAGAGTTGAACCTTTCTTTTGATTGAGCAGTTTCGAAACACTCCTTTTGTAGAGTCTGAAAGAGCATATTTGCAAGACTTTGAGTGCCAAGGTGGAAAAGAAATATCTTCACATAATAACTAGACAGAAGCATTCACAGAACCTTGTTTGTGATGTGTGCATTCATTGCACAGAGTGGAACCTTACTTTTGATTGGGCAGTTTTGAAACACTCTTTTTGTAGAATCTGCAAGTGGATATTTGGAACGTTTTGAGGCCTAAGGTGGAAAAGGTAATATCTTCACATAAAAACTAGATAGAAGTATTCTGAGAAACATCTTAGTGACGTGTGCATTCATCTCACAGAGTAGAAACTTTCTATATATTGAGCAGTTTTGAAAACCTCTTTTTATGGATTCTGCATGTGAGTATTTTGGGCGCTTTACAGCCCATGGTGAAAAAGGAAATATCTTTACATAAAAACTAGACAGAAGCATTCTGAGAGACCTCTTTGTGATATTTGCATTCATCTCACAGAGTTGAACCTTTCTTTTGATTGAGCAGTTTTGAAACACTCTTTTTGTAGAATCTGCAACTTGATATTTTTAGCGATTTGTGGCGTATAGTGGAAAAGGAAATAACTTCACACAGAAACAAGACAAAAGTGTTCTGAGAAACTTCTTAGTGATATGTGCATTCAACTCACAGAGTTGAACCTTTCTTTTGATTGAGCAGTTTAGAAATACTCTTTTTGTAGAACCTGCAAGTGGATATTTGGAGAGATTTGCAGCCTATGGTGGAAAAGGAAATATTTTAATATAAAAAGTAGAAGCATTCTGAGAAACCTCTTTGTAATGTGTGCATTCATCTCACAGAGTTGAAACTTTCTTTTGATTCAATAGCTTTGAAACACTCCTTTGTAGAATCTGCAAGTGGATATTTCAAGTGTTTTGAGGTCTATGGTGGAAAAGGAAATATCTTCATTTAAAAGCAAAACAGAAGCATTCTGAGAAACTTCATTGTGATGTGTGCCTTCATCTCACAGAGTTGAAACTTTCTTTTGATAGAGCAGTTTTCAAACACTCTTTTTGGAGAGTCTGCAAGTGGATATTTGGATCGATTTGAGGCCTACGATGGAAAAGGAAACATCTTCACTTAAAAAACAAGACAGAGGCATTCTGAGAAATTTCTTCATGATGTGTGCATTCATCTCACAACGTTGAACACTGCTTTAGATACAGTAGTTTTGAAACACTCTTTTTGTAGAATCTGCAAGTAGATAGGGGCCTAAGGTGCATAAGAACTATCTTCACATAAACACCAGACAGAAACATTCTGAGACACAACTTTGAGATGTGTGCACTCATGTCAACGGGCTGAAACTTTATTTTGATTGAGCAGATTTGAAACACTGTTTTTGTAGAACCTGCAAGTGGATATTTGGAGTTCTTTGTGGCCTCTAGTGGAAAGGGAAATATCTTCACATGATAATTAGACAGAAGCATTCTGAGAAACTTCTTTGTGATGTGTGCATTCATGTCATAGATTTAAACCATTCTTTTGATTGAGCAGTTTTGAAACACTCTTTTTGTAGAATCTGCAAGTTGATAATTGGAGTGCTCTGAGGCCTATGGTGGAAAAGGAAATATCTTCACATAAAAACTAGACAGAAGCATTCTGAGAAACTTCTTTGTTATGTGTTCATTCATCTCATGGAGTTGAGCCTTTCTTTTGATTGAGCAGTTTTGAAATCCTCTTTTTGTAGAATTTGCAAGTGGATATTTTGAGGGCATTGAGACCTATGGTGGAAAAGGAAATATCTTCACATAAAAATTAGAAACATTCTGAGAATCTGCTTTGTGATATGTGTGTTCATCTCACAGAGTTGAAGATTTCTTTTGACTGAGCAGTTTTGAAACACTCTTTATAGAATCTGCTGGGGATATTTGGTGTGCTTTGGGGCCAATGGTGGAAAATGAAATATCTTCACATAAAAACTACACAGAAGATTTCTGAGAAACTTCTTTGTGATTTGTGCATTCATCTCACAGAGGTGAACCTTTCTTTTGATTGAGTGGTTTTGAAAAGCTCTTTTTGCAGAATCTGCAAATGTGTATTTGGAGCACTTTGTAGACTATTGTGGAAAAGGAACTATCTTCACATAAAAACTAGACAGAAGCATTCTGAAAAATCTCTTTATGATGTGTGCATTCATCTCACAGAATTGAACCTCTCTTTTCATTGAACAGTTTTGAAACACTCTTTTTGTGGAATCTGTAAGTGGATATTTGGAGCGCTTTGAGGCCTATGGTGGAAAAGAAATATCTTCACATAAAAACTTCACAGAAGAATCTGAGAAACTTCTACATGATGTGCACTTTCATCTCGAAGAGTTCAAACTTTCTTTTGATTGAGCAGCTTTTAAACACTCTATTTGTAGAATCTGCAATTGGAGATTCAGAGTTCTTTGAGTCCTAAGGTGGAAAAGGAAATGTCTTC
Organism: Pongo pygmaeus; assembly: GCF_028885625.2. Taxonomy (NCBI): domain Eukaryota; kingdom Metazoa; phylum Chordata; class Mammalia; order Primates; family Hominidae; genus Pongo; species Pongo pygmaeus. Next base: position 10,680,262 of record NC_072390.2, read on the forward strand.
ACATAAAAACTACACAGAATCATTCTGAGATACTCCTTTGTGATGTGTGCATTCATCTTACAGTGTTGAACCTTTCTTTTGATTGAGCATTTTTGAAACACTCTTTTTGTAGAATCTGCAAGTGGATATTTGGAGTGATTTGAGGCCTATGGTAGAAAAGGAAATATCTTCACTTAAAAATGACACAGAAGCATTATAAGAAATATCTTTCTGATGAGTGCATTCAACTTACAGAGTTAAACCTTTCTTTAGATTGAGGAGCTTGAGACACTCTTTCTTTGGAGTCTGCAACTGTATATTTGGAGCGTTTTGTGGCCTATGTTGGAAAAGGAAATTTCTTCAAATAAAAGGTAGACAGAAGCACTCTGTGAAACTTCTTTGTGATGTATGCATTCATCTCACAGATTTCAACCTCTCTTTTGATTGAGAAGTTTTCAAACACACTTTTTGTTGAATCTGCAAGTGGATATTTGGAGCACTTTGAGGCCTATGGTGGAGAAGGAAATATCTTCACATAAAAATTAGAGAGAAGCATTCTGACAAATTTCTTTGTGATGTGTGCATTCATCTCAGAGAGTTGAACTTTTCTTTTGATTGAACAGTTGTTAAACTATCTTTGTGTAGAATCTGCAATTGGATATTTGAGCCCTTCGAGGCCTATGGTGGAAAAGGGAACACCTTCATGTAAAAACCAGACAGAATCATTCTCAGAAACTTTTTTGTGATGTGTGCATTCATCTCACAGAGTTGAACCTTTCTTTTGTTTGAGCAGTTTTGAAACACTCTTTTCGTAGTACCTGCAAGCAGATATTTTTAGTGATTTCAGGCCTATGGTGGAAAAGGAAATACCATCACATAAAAGCTAGACAGAAGCATTCTGAGTAGCTTCTTTGTGATGTGTGCGTTCATCTCACAGAGTTCAACCTTTCTTTTGATTGAGCAGTTTCAAAACACACTTTTTGTGCAATCTGAAAGTGGATATTTGGAGCCCTTTGGGGCCTATGGTGGAAAAGGAAATATCTTCCCAATAAACTAGACAGAATCATTCTGAGAAACTACTTTGCTATGTGTGCATTCATCTCTCAGAGTTGAATCTTTCTTTTGATTGAGCAGTTTTGAATCACTCCTTTTGTAGAATCTGCAGGTGGATATTTGGAGCACTTTACAGACTATTGTGGAAAAGGAAAAGTCTTCTCATAAAAACAAGACAGAAGCATTCTGAGAAACTACTTTGTGATGTCTGATTTCAACTCACAGAGTTGAAACTTTCTTTCGTTTGAGCAGTTTTGAAACACATTTTTTGTAGACTCTGCAAGTGGATATGAGGAGCACTTTGTGGCCTAAGGTGGAAAAAGAAATATCTTCACATAAAACTGGACAGAAGCATTCTGAGAAACTTCTTTTTGATGTGTGCATTCATCTCACCAACTTGAAAATTTATTTTTATTCAGCATTTTTGAAACATTCTTTTTGTACAATCTGCAAGTGGATATTTGGAGAGCTTTCAGACCTATGTTGGAAACGGAAATATCTTCACATAAAAACTAGACAAAAGCATTCGGACAAACATCTATGTGATATTTGCCTTCATCTCACAGAGTCGAACCTTTCTTTTGATTGAGCAGTTTTTAAACAATCTATTTGAAGAATCTGCAAATGGATATTTGAAGATCTCTGAGGTCAATGCTGAAAAAGGAAATATCTTCATATAAAGATCAGAGAGAAGCAGTCTGGGAAACTTCTTTTTCTTGTGTGAATTCATCTCAAAGTGTTGACCATTTCTATATATTGAGCAGTTTTGAAACACTGTTTTTTTAGAATCTGCAAGTGGATATTTGGAGCACTTTGAGCCCTTTGGTGGAAAAGGAAATATCTTCACATAAAAATTAGACAGAAGCATTCTGAGAAACTTCTTTGTTTCGAGTGCATTCAACTCACAGAGTGGAAACTTTCTTTTGATTGAGCAGTTTTGAAACAGTCTTTTTGTAGTATCTGCAAATGGATATTTGGATTGGATTGAGGCCTATGGTGGAAAAGGAAATATTTTCACGTAAAAACTTGACAGAAGCATTCTGAGAAACTTTTTTGTGATGTATGCATTCATCTCACAGAGTTGAAACCTTCTTTTGATTGAGCAGTGTTGAAACAGTCCTTTTGTACAATCCACAAGTGGATGTTTGGAGAGCCTTAGGGCCTAAGGTGAAAAAGGTAATATCTTCCCATAAAAACTAAACATGAGAATTCTAAGAAACTCCTTTGTGATATTTGCATTCATCTCTCAGTGTTGAATCTTTTTTTTAATTGATCAGTGTTGAAACAGTCTTTTTCTACAATCTGCAATTGGATATTTGGAGCGCTTTGAGATCTATGGTGGAAAAGGAAATGTCTTCACATGAAAACTAGACTGAAGATTTCTGAGAAAGTTCTTTGTGATGTGTGCATTCAACCCACAAGTTTGAACCTTTAGTTTGATTGAGCAGTTTTAAAACACAGTTTTTGTTGAATCTGCAAGTGGATATTTTGCATGATATGCAACATTTACTGGAAAAGGAAATATCTTCACATAAAAACTTGACATGAGCATTCAGAGAAACTACTTTGTGATGTGTGCATTCATCTCACACAGTTGAACCTTTCTATTAATTAAGCAGTTTTGAAGCACTCTTTTTGTAGAATCTGCAAGTGGTGATTGGAGCACTTTGAGGCCTATGTTGCAAAAGGAAATATCTTCACGTAAAAACTAGACAAAAGCATTCTGAGAAAGTTCTTTGTGATGTGTACATTCATCTCACTGAGTTGAAACTTTCTTTTGATTGAGCAGTTTTGAAACACTCTTTTTGTAGAATCCGCAAGTGCATATGTGGATCGCTTTGAGTCCTTCAGTGGAAAAGGAAATATCTTCACATAAAAACAAGACAGAAGCATTCTGAGAAACTTCTTTGTGATGTGTGCATTGATCTCACAGTGTTGAACCTGTATTTTGATTGAGCAGTTTTAAAACACTCTTTTTGTAGAATCTGCAATTGGATATTTGGAGTGTTTCAGGGCCATGGAGGAAAAGCAATTATCTTCACATAAAAACTAGACAGAAGTATTCTAAGTAATTGTTTGGTGATGTGTGCATTCATCTCACAGAATTTAACCTTCCTTTTGAATGAGCAGTTTTTAACTCTATTTGTAGAATCTGCAAGTGGATATTTGGAGCACCTTGAGGTCAATGGTGGAAAAGGATATATCTTCATATAAAAATTAGACAGAAGCATTTTGAGAAACTTCTTACTGATGTGTGTGTTCATCTCACAGAGTTGAAGATTTCTTTTCATAGAACAGTTTTGAAACACTCTTTTTGTTGAATCTGCCTTTGGATGTTTGGAGCGCTTTGGGGCCTATGATGGAAAAGGAAATATCTTCACATAAAAACTACTCAGAAATAATCTGAGAAACTTCTTTGTGATGTGTGCATTCAACTCACAGAATGGAACCTTTCCTTCGATTGATCAGTTTTGAAACACTCTTTTTGTAGCATCTTGAAATGGATATTTGGTGCGGATTCAGGCATACGGTGGAAAAGAACATATCTTCACATAAATACTAGACAGAAGCATTCTGAGAAACTTATTTGTGATGAGTGTATTCAACACACAGAGTTAAAACTTTCTTTTGATTGAGCAGTTTTGAAACACTCTTTTGCAGAATCTGCCTGTGGATGTTTGCAGATCTTTGGGGCTTATGGTGGAAAAGGAAATATCTTCAGAAAAACTAAACAGAAGCATTCTGAAAAACTGTCTTTTGATGTGTGCATTCAATTCACAGAGTTGAACATTTTTTTTGATTGATGAGTTTTGAAACACTCCTTTTGTAGTATCTGCCAATGGATATTTAGAGGAGATTGAGGCCTACAGTGAAAAACGACATATCTTCACGTAAATACCAGAAAGAAGCATTCTGAGAAACTTATTTGTGATGTGTGTATTTAACTCACAGGGTTGAAACTATCTTTTGATTAAGCAGTTCTGAAGCACTCTTCTTGTAGAATCTGCAGATGGATATTTGGAGCGCTTTGAGGCCTATGGTGGAAAAGGAAGTAACCTCATATAAAAACTTGACAGAAGCATTCTGAGAAACTACTTTTTGATGTGTGCATTCATCTCACAGAGCTGAACCCTTCTTTTGATTGAGCAGTTTTGAAACTGTCCTTTTGTAGGATCTGCAAGGGGATGTTTGGTGAGCCTTGGGGCCTTTGGTGGAAAAGGAAATATCTTCACATAAAAACTAAGGAGGAGCATTCTGAGAAACTTCTTTGTGATGTTTGCATTCATCTCACAGAGTTGAATCTTTCTTTTAATTGACCATTGTTGAAACACTCTTTTTGTACAATCTGCAAGTGAATACTTGGAGCGCTTTGTGGCCTATGGTGGAAAAGACATATCTTCACATACGAAGTACACAGAAGCACTCTGAGAAACTTCTTTGTGATGTGTGCATTCACCTCACAGTGTTGAACCTTTCTTTTGATTGAGCAGTTATGAAACACTGTTTTTGTAGAAACTGCAATTGGATATTCAGAGTACTTTGAGACCTATGTTGGAAAAGGTAATATCTTCACATAAAAAAGAGACAGAAGAATTCGGACAAACTTCTTTGTGATGTGTGCATTCATCTCACAGAGATGAATTTATCTTTTGATTGATCAGTTTCGAAACACTCTTTTTGTAGAATGTGCAAGTGGATATTTGGAGCGCTTTGCGGGTCATGGTGGAAAAGAAATATATTCACATAAAAACTAGAAAGAAGCATTCTGACAAACTTCTTTGTGATGTGTGCAGTCATCTCACAGAGTTGAAACTTTCTTTTTTTTCAGCAGTTTTGCAACACTCTTTTTGTTGAATCTGTAAGTGGATATTTGTTGTTATTAGAGGCCTTTCTTGAAAAAGGAAATATCTTCATATAAAAACTAGACAGAAGCATTCTGAGAAACTTCTTAGTGATGTGTGTATTCATCTCACAGAGTTAAACCACACTTTTGATTGAGCAGTTTGGAAACAGACTTTTTGTAGTATCTGCATGTAGATATTTAGAGCACTTTGATGCATATGGTGGAAAAGGAAATACCTTAACATAGAAATTAGAAAGAAGGATTCTGAGAAACTTCTTTCTGTTGTTTGCATTCATCTCATAGAGTTGAACCTTTCCTTTGATTGAACATTTTTGAAACACACTTTTTGTAGAATCTGCAAGTGGATATTTGGAGTGCTGTGAGGCCTATGGTGGAAAAGGACATATCTTCACATAAGACCTGTAAAGCAGGTTTCCTAAAAACAGCCTTGTGATGTGTGCATTCATCTCACAGAGGTAAGGGTTTATTTTCTCTGTTCAGTCTGGAAAATCTGCTCTTGTACAATCTGAAAAGGGGTATTTTTGAGCACTTTGAGGCCTATGTTGACAAAGGAAATATTTTCACATACAAAGTAAAAAGAAAGTTTCTCAGATACTTCTTTGAGATATGTGCATTCATCTCACAGAGTTGAACCTCTCTTTTGATTGAGCAGTTTGGAAATGGTATTTTTACAGAATCTGCAAATGGATATTTTTGAGCCCTTTGAGGCCTATGCAGAAAAAGAAGTATCTTCAAAGAAAACTATAAAGAAGGTTTCTGAGAAACTATTTTGTGATGTCTTCGTTCATCTCACAGAGGTAAATGATTCTTTTCTTTTATCAGTTGGGAAACTCTGTTTTTCTAGAATCTGCTAAGGGATATTTGTGAGTGCATAGAGCCTTATGGTGAAAAAGGAATTGTCTTCACATAAAAACTAGACAGAAGCCTACTGAGAAACTTCTTAGTGATGTGTGCATTCATTTCACAGAATCAAAACTTTCTTTTGATTAAGCAGTTTGGAAACATCTTTTTGTGGAATCTGCAAAGGGATATTTCTGAGCACTTTGAGGCCTATAGTGAAAGAGAAAATATGTCCACATAAAAACTAGACTAAAGAATTCTGAGAAACTGCCTTGTGATGTATGCGTTCATCTCACAGATTTCAACAATTCTTTTGATTGAGCAGTTGGGAAACCGTCTGTTTGTAGAATCTGCAAAGGTATATTTGTGAGCGCTTTGAGGTCTATGGTTAAAAGGAAATATCTTCACATAAAAACTATAAAGAAGGTTTGTGAACAACCTCTTTGTGATGTGTGCATTCATCTCACAGAGTTGAAACATTCCTTTGACTCAGCAGTTTGGAAACAGTCTTTTTTTAGGATCTGCAAAGGGATACTTTTGAGCACTTTGAGGCCCGTGGTGAAAAAGGAAACACGTTCACATAAAAACAAGATAGAAGCTTTCTGAGAAACATCTTTTTGATATATGTATTCATCCCAGAGAGGTGAACCTTTCTTTTGATGAGCAGTTTGGAAACAGTATTTTGTAGAATTTCCAAATGGTTATTAGTTAGCACTTTGTGTCCTATGTTGAAAAAGGAATTATCTTTACATAAATACTAGACAGAATATTTCAGAGAAACTGCTTTGTGATGTGTGATTTCATCCCACAGAGTTAACCATTTCTCTTCACTGAGCAGATTGGGAATTCTGTTCTTGTAAAATCTGCAAAGGGATATTTGTCAGCGCTTTGAGGCCTATGGTGAAAAAGGAATTATCTTCATGTAAAAACTGGACAGAAGCTTTCCGTGAAACATCTTGGAGATGCGAGAATTCATCTCACAGAATTGAAACATTCTTTTGATTGAGCAGTTTGTAAACAGTATTTTGATAGAATCTGCAAAGGGATATTTGTGATGCTTTGATGCCTATGGTGAAAAAGGAAATATTTTCACATGAAAACTAGAGAGAAGCTTTCTCAGAAAACTCTTTGTGATGTGTGCATTCATCTCACAGATTTGAACCTTTCATTGGATTGAGCAATTTGGATACAGTATTTTTGCAGAATCTGTAAAGGCATATTTTTGAGAGCTTTGAGGCTTATGATGAAATAGGAAATATCTTCACATAAAAACTAGACAGAAGCTTCCCAAGAAACTTCTTTGTGATGTGTGCATTCATCTCATAGAGCTCAACCATTCTTTTGATTGAACAGTTTGGAAACAGTCTTTTTGTAGAATCTGCAAAGGGATATTTATGAGTGCTTTGAGGCCTATGGTGAAAAAGGAAATATATTCACATAAAAAGTATAAACAAGGTTTCTCAGAAGCAGCTTTGTGATGTAAGCAATCATCACACAGAGGTAAAATTTTCTTTTCTCTGGTCAGTCTGGAAACTGTTCTTGTAGAGTCAGCAAAGGGATATTTAAGAGTCCTTTGAGGCCTATGATGTAAAAAGAAATACCTTCACATAAAAGTTAGACAGAGGCTTTCTGAGAAACCTCCTTGTGATGTGCGCATTCATCTCACAGATTTGAACCTTTAATTGGATTGAGCAATTTGGATACAGTATTTTTGTAGAATCTGTAAAGGCATATTTTTGACATCTTTGAGGTTTATAAGGAAATAGGAAATATCTTCACATAAAAACTAGACAGAAGCTTCCCAAGAAACTTCTTTGCGATGTGTGCATTCATCTCATAGAGCTCAACCATTCTTTTGATTGAACAGTTTGAAAACAGTCTTTTTGTAGAATCTGCAAAGGGATATTTATGAGTGCATTGAAGCCTATGGTGAAAAAGGAAACATAGTCATATAAAAAGGATAAACAAGGTTTCTCAGAAACAGCTTTGTGACGTAAGCATTCATCTCACAGAGGTAAACTTTTCTTTTCTCTGGTCAGTCTGGAAACTGTTCTTGTAGAGTCTGCAAAGGGATATGTATGAGTCCTTTGAGGCCTGCGGTGAAAAAAGAAATATCTTCACATAAAAATTAGAGAGAGGCTTTCTGAGAAACGTCTTTGTGATGTGGGAATTCATCTCATAAAGACGAAACTTACTTTTGATTCAGCAGTATGGAAACTATCTGTTTGTGGAATCTGCAAAAGGATATTTATGAGCATTTTGACGCCAATGGTAAAAAAGGAAATGTACTCATATAAAAGGTATAAAGAAGGTTTCTTAGAAACAGCTTTGTGATGTGTGCATTGATCTCACAGAGGTAAATGTTTATTTTCTCTGATTAGTCTGGAAACTCTGTTCTTGTAGAATCTGCAAAGGGATATTTGTGAGTGCTTTGAGGCCTATGGTGAAAAAGAAAATATCTTCACATAAAAACTAGACAGCAGCTTTCTTAGTGGCTTCTTTGTGATGTGTGCAATCATCTCACAGAGTTCAACCATTATTTTGATTGAGCAGTCTGGAAACTGCCTTTGTGTAGAATCTGCAAGGGATATTTTTCAGGACTTTGAGTGCTATGGTGAAAAAGGAAATATATTCACATAAACAATGGACAGAAGATTTCTGAGAAACCTCTTTGTGATGTGTGCATCCATCTCACAGAGTTCAAACATTTATTTGGTTGAACAGTTGGGAAGATGCCTTTTTGCAGAATCTGCAAAGGGATATTGCTGAGCACTTTGAGGCTTATGGTGAAAAAGGAAATACCTTCACATAAAAACTATAAAGAAGGTTTCTGATAAAATTCTTTGTGATGTATGCATTCATCTCATGGAGTTGAACTATTTTTTTGATTGAGCAGTTTGGAAACAATCTTTTTGTAGAATCTGCAAAGGGATATTTTTGAGAGCTTTGAGTCCTAGGGAGAAAAAAGATATATCACATAAAAAGTATAAAGAAGGTTTCTGAGAAAGAGTTTTGTGATGTGTGCATTCATCTCACAGAGGAAAACATTTGTTTTCTTTGATCAGTCTGGAAATTCTGTTCTTGTAAAATCTGCTAAGGGATATTTGTGAGCAGATGGAGGCCTATGGTGAAAAAGGAAATGTCTTCATATAAAAATTAGACAGAAGCCTCCTGTGAAACTTCTTACTAATGTGTGCATTCATCTCACAGATTTGAAACTTTCTTTTCTTTGAGCCGTTTGGAAACAGTCTTTTTCTAGAACCTGCAAAAGGCTATTTGGAGCACTTTGAGGCCTATGGTGAAAAAGGAATTATATTCACATAAAACCTAGACTGAAGGTTTCTGAGAAACTTCTTTGAGGTGTGTGCATTCATCTCACAAAGTTCAATAATTATTTTTATTGAGCAGTTTGGAAACAGTCTTTTTGCAGAATCTGCAAAGAGATATTTGTGAGGGCATTGAGGCCTATGGTTAAAAAGGAAACATTCAGATAAAAACTTAATAGAAGCTTTCAGAGAAACTTCTTTTTGACATGTGCATTCATCTCACAGAGTTGAAACTTTCTTTTGATGAGCAGTGTGGAAACAGACTTTTTGTAGAATCTGCAAAGGAACAATTTTGAGCACTTTGCATCCAGTGGTGAAAAAGGAAATACCTTCACATGAAAACTAGACAGAATGTTTCTGAGAAACTGCTTTGTGATATGTGCACTCATCTCCCAGATGTTTCTGTTTCTTTTCATTGAGAAGATTTGAAACTCTTTTCTTGTAAAATCTCCAAAGTGATATTTATGAGCCCTTTGAAGCATATGGTGAAAAAGGAAATATCTTCACATAAAAACTACACAGAAGCTTTCTGAGAAACATTCTGGTGATGTGAGCATTCATCTCACAGAGTTGAAACATTCTTGTGATTGAGCAGTGTGTGAAGAGTCTTTTTGTAGAATCTGCAAAGGGATATTTGTGAACCTTTTGAGGCCTATGGTGAAAAAGGAAATATCTTCACATAAAAACTAGAGTGAAGCTTTCTGAGAAACCTCTTTGTGGTGTGCATACATCTCACAGGGTTGAACCTTTCTTTTGATTGAGCAATTTGGTAAAAGTATTTTTGTAGAATCTGTAAAGGGATATTTGTGAGCACTTTGAGGCCAGCGGTGAAAAAGCAAGTATCTTCACTTAAAATCTAGACAGAAGCATTCTGAGAAACTTCCTTGTGATGTGTGCATTCATCACACAGAGTTAAACCTTTGTTTTTGTTGAGCAGTTTGGAAACAGTCTTTTTGTAGAATCTGCAAATGGATATTTGGAGCACTTTGAGGCCTATGGTGAAAAAGGAAATATATTCACATAAAAACTAGACTGAAGGTTTCTGAGAAACTTCTTTGAGATGTGTGCATTCATCTCACTGTGTTCAATAATTCTTTTTATTGAGTGGTTTGGAAACAGTCTTTTTGTAGAATCTGCAAAGGGACATTTGTGAGAGCTTTGAGGTGAGGCCTATGATGAAAAAGGAAATATCTTCACAGAAAAACTATAAAGAAAGTTTGTGAGAAACTTCTTCATGATGTGTGCATTCATCTCACAGAATTGAAACATTCTTCAGATTGAGCAGTTTGAAAACAATCCTTTTGGTACAAACTGCAAAGGGATATTTAGGAGCGCATTGAGGCCTATGGTGAAAAAAGAAATATCTTCACACAAAAACTAGAAAGAAGCATTCTGAGAAGCTGCTTTAAGATATGTGTATTCATCTCACAGAGGTAAATATTTCTTTTCATTGAGCAGTTTGTAAACTCTGTTATTCTAGAATTTACAAATGGTTATTTTTGAGTGCTTTGAGGCCCACATTGAAAAAGGGATTATCTTCACATAAAAACTAGTGAGAACCTTGCTGAGAAACTACTTTCTGATGTGTGCATTCATCTAACAGAGTTGAAACTTTCTTTTGATTGAGCAGTTTGGAAAGTCTTTTTGTAGATTCTGCAAAGGCATATTTGGGAGTGCATTGAGAACTATGTTCAAAAAGGGAATATCTTCACATAAAAACGAGAAGGAGGTTTTCTGAGAAACTTCTTTGTGATGTGCACATTCATCTCACAGTGTTGAACCACTCTGTTTATTGATCAGTTTGGAAACATTCTTTTCATAGAATTTGGAAAGGGATATCTGGGAGCACGTTGAGGCATATGGTGAAAAAGGAAATATCTTCACATAAAAAGTATAAAGAAATTTTCTGAGTAACTCCTTTCTGACATGTGCATTCATCACACGGAAGTAAAAGTTTCCTCCCATTGAGCAGTCAGTTTTTATGTGAAGATGTTTCCCTTTTCACCATAGACCTCAAACTGCCTATATATATCCCTTTGCAGATTCTACAAAAAGACTGTTTCCAAACGGCTCAAAGAAAGTTTCCACTCTGCGAGATGAATGCACACATCACAGAGAAGTTTCTCAGAAAATTTCTGTCTACTTTTTATTTGTTGATACTCCCTTTTTCACCATAGGCCTCATACCACTCATAAATAACCCTTTGCAGATTCTACAAAAAGACTGTTTCCAAACTATTCAATCAAAAGAAAGGTTCAACTCTGTGAGGTGAATGCACCCATCACAAAGAAGTTTCTCAGAAAGCTTCTGTCTAGTTTTTATTTGACGATGTTTCCTTTTTCAATGTAGGCCTCAAAGTGCTCACAAGTGTTCCTTTACAGAATTTATAAAAAGACTGTTCCCAAACTGTCCAGCCAAAACAAAGCTTCAACTCTTTGAGATGAATGCACACATCACAAAGAAGTTTCTCAGAAAGCTTCTGTCCAGTTTTTATTTGAAGGTATTTCCTTTTTCACCATAAGTCTCAAAGCATTCAAATTATCACTTTGCAGATTCTACAAAAACATTTTCCAACCTGCTCTATCTAAAGAAAGGTTCAAAGCTGTGAGAAGAAAGCACACATCAAAAAGAAGTTTCATAGAATGCTTCTGTCTAGTTTTTATGTGTAGACATTTCCTTTTTCACCATAGGCCAAAAAGGGATCCCAATTATCCCTTTGTACATTCTACAAAAGGACTGTTTCAAAACTGCTCAATCCAAAGACAGTTTCAACTCTTCAAGATGAATGCACACATCACAACGAAGTATCTCAGAAAGCTTCTGTCTAGTTTTTGTGTGAAGATATTTCTTTTTTCACCATAGGCTTCAAAGAGCTCACAAATATCACAAAGCAGGTTCTACAAAAAGACTCTATCCAAACTGGTCAATGAAAAGAACACTTCAAATCTGTGAAATGAATGAGCACATCACAAAGAATTTTCTCAGAAAGCTTCTGTGTAGTTTTTATGTGAAGATATTTCCATTTTCACCATAGACCTGAAATCACCTACATACGTCCCTTTGCAGATTCTACAAAAAGATTGTTTCCAAACTGCTTAATCAAAGAAAGCTTTCTACTCTGTGAGATGAATGCACACATCACAGAGAAGTTTCTCAGAAAGTTTCTGTCTAGTTCTTGTTTGTTGATATTCCTTTTTTCACCATAGACTTCAAACTGCTCATAAATAACCCTTTGTAGATTCTACAAAAGGACTGTTTCCAAACTGCTCAATCAAAAGAAAGGTTCAACTCTGTGTGATGAATGCACACATCACAAAGAATTTTCTCAGAAGTCTTCTGTCTAGATTTTATTTGTGGATATTTCCTTTTTCACAACAGGCCTCAAAAAGCTCACAAATATCCCTTTGCATATTCTACAAAAAGATGGCTTCCAAACTACTCAATGAAAGAAAATTCAACTCTGTGAGATGAATGCACACATCACAAAATGGTTTCTCAGAATACTTCTGTCTAGTTTTTATATGAAGATATTTCCTTTTTCACCACACGCCTCAAACCACTCAAAAACATCCCTTTGCAGATTCTCCAAAAAGACTGTTTCCAAACTGCTCAATCAAAAGAAAGATTCAACTCTTTGAGATGCATACACCCATCACAAAGAAGTTTCTCAGAAAACATGAGTCTAGTTTTTATGTGAAGATATTTCCTTTTTCACCATAAGCCTCAAAGCCTTCACAAATATCACTTTGCAGGTTCTATGAAAAGACTGTTTCCAAACTGCTCAATCAAAAGAAAGTTTCAACCCTGTGAGACGAATGCACGCATCACAAAGAAGTTTTTCAGAAAGCTGCTGTCTACGTTTCATTTTTCAATATTTCCGTTTTCACCATAGGACTCAAACCACTGAAACATATCACTTTGCAGATTCTACAAAAAGACGGTTTCCAAACTGCCCAAATGAAAAGAAAGGTTCAACTCTCTGAGACGAATGTGCACATCATGAAGAAGTTTCTCAGAATGTTTCTCTCTAGGTTTTATGTGAAAATATTTCCTTTTTCACTGCAGACCTCAAACCACTCATAAATATCCCTCTGCACGTTCTACAAAAATACTGTTTCCAACCTGATAAGTCAAAAGAAAGTTTCAACTCTGTGAGATGAATGCACACATCACAAGGAAGTTTCTCAGATAGCTTCTGTCTACTTTTTATGTGAAGGTATTTCCTTTTTCACCATATGCCTCAAGACGCCTTCAAATATCCCTTTACAGATTATACAAAAAGACTCTTCCCAAACTGCTCAATCAAAACAAAGGTTCAACTCTGTGAGACGTATGCACACATCTCAGAGAAGTTTCTTTGAAAACTTCTGTATAGTTTTTATGTAAAGACATTTCCTTTTACACTATAGGCCTCAAAGAACTCAAAAATGTCTCCTTACAGATTCTACAAAAATACTGTTTTTGAACTGGTGAATCAAAACAAATGTTCAACTCTGTGAGATGAATGCACACATCCTAAAGAAGTTTCTCAGAAAGCTTTTTTATAGGTTTAGGTGAAGATATTTCCTTTTCCACGATAAGCCTGAAAGCATTCACAGATATCTCTTTGCAGATTGTACAAAAAGACTATTTGAAAACTTCTCAGTCAAAACAAAAGTTCAACTATGTGAGATGAATGCACACATCACAAAGAAGTTTCTCAGAAAGCTTCTGTTTAGATTTTATTTGTAGATAACTCGTTTTTCACCATGGTTTCAAATTGCTCACAATTATTCCTTGCAGTTTCTAAAAAAGACTGTTTCCAAACTACTCAATCAAAAGAGCATTTCAACTCTGTGAGATGAACACACCCATCACAAAGAAGTTTCTCAAAAAGCTTCTGTCTAGTTTTCATGTGAAGATAATTCCTTTTTCAACAAAGGCCTCAATGGGCTCACAAATATCCCTATGCAGATTCTACAAAAAGACTGTTTCCAAACTACTCAATCAAAAGGAAGATTCAACTCTGTGAGATGAATGCACACATCACAAAGAAGTTTCTTAGAATAGTTTTTTCTAGTTTTTATGTGAAGTCATTTCCTCTTTCACTGTAGGCCAAAAATGGATCGCAAATATCCCTTTGCAGATCTTACAAAAATATTGATTCAAAACTTCTCAATCAAAAGAAAGGTTCAACTCTGTGAGACAAATGCACACATCACAAAAAATTTCTCAGAAAGCTTCTATCTAGTTTTTATGTGAAGATATTTCCTTTTTCACCATAGACCTCAAAGCTCTCTCAAATGTCTCTTTGCAGATTCTACAAGAAGACAGTTTCCAAACTTCTCAATCAAAAGGCAGGTTCATATCTGTGAGGTAAATGCACACATCACAAAGAAGTTTCTCAGAAAACTTCTGTCTAGTTGTTATGGGCTGATATTTCCTTTTTCACCATAAGCTTCAAAGCCTTCAGAAATATCAGTTTTCAGATTCTACAAAAAGTGTGTTTCCAAACTGCTCACTGAAAAGAAAGGTTCAACTCTGAGAGATGAATGCACACATCACAAAGAGGTTTCTCAGAAATCTTCTGTCTGGTTTTTATGTGAAGATATTTCCTTTGTCACCATAGGCCTCCTATCACTCACAAATATCCCTTTGCAGATTCTACAAAAAGACTGTTTCCAAACTGCTCAATCAAGAGAATGGTTCAACTCTGTGACATGAAGGCACACATCATAAAGTAGTTTCTCAGAAATATTCTGTCTAGGTTTCATATGAATATATTTACTTTCTCACCATATGCCTTAAGACACTCACAAATATCCCTTTGGAGATGCTCCAAAAAGATGGTTTCCAAACTGCTCAATCAAAAGAAAAGTTCAACTCTGTGAAATGAATGCACACATGACAAAGAAGTTTCTCAGAAAGTTTCTGTGTAGATTTTATTTGTAGATATTTCCTTTTTCACCATAAGCCTCAAACTGCTCACAAATATCCCTTTGCAGAATCTACAAAAAGACCGTTTCCAAACTGCTCAATCAACAGCAATGTTGAAATCTGTGAGATGAATGCACACATCACAAAAAAGCTTCTCAGAAAGTTTCTTTTTTTTATGTGAAGATATATCCTTTTTCAACATAAGCCTCAAATCGTTCACAAACATCATTTTGAAGATTCTACAAAAAGACTGTTTCCAAACTGATCAATCAAAAGAAAGGTTAACCTCCATGAGATGAATGCAGACATCACAAAGAAGTTTCTCAGGAAGATTCTTTCCAGTATGTATTTGTAGACATTTCCCTTCTCACCATAGGGCTCAAACCGCTCATAAATATCCATTTATAGATCTACAAAAGACTCTTTCCAAACAGCTCAATTAAAAGAAAGGTTCAACTCTTGAGATGAATGCACACATCAAGTAGAGGTTTCTCAGAAAGCTTCTGTCTAGTTTTTATGTGAATGTATTTCCTTTTTCACCATTAGCCTCAAAGCTTTCACAAATGTCTCTTTGCAGATTTTACAAAAAGACTGTAGCCTAACTGCTCAATCAAAAGATCAGTTCCAAACTGTGAGATGCATGCTGACATCACAAAGAAGTTTCTCAGAAAGATTCTGTCTAGTTTTTACCTGAATATATTTACTTTCTCAACTTAGGCCTCAAACTGCTCACAAATATCCCTTTGCAGATTTTTCAAAAAGACACTTTACAAACTGCTCAATCAAAAGAAAGTTTCAACACTGTGATATGAATGCTCACATCAAAAAAAAAGTATCTCAGAAATCTTCTGTCTAGATTTTATTTGTGGATATTTCCTTTTTCACCATAAGCCATAAACTGCTTAAAAATATCCCTTTGCAGATTCTACAGAAAGACAATTTACAAACTCCTCAATCAAAAGAAAGTTTCAATCCTGTGAGATGAATGCTCACATCACAAAAAAATGTCTCAGTAAGCTTCTGTCTAGATTTTATATGTTGATATTCCCTTTTTCACTTTAAGGCATAAATCACTTAAAATATCCCATTGGAGATTCTACAAAAAGACTGTTTCCAAACTGCTCAATGAAAATAATGGTTCAACTCTGTGAGTTGAATGCGCTCATCACAAAGAAGTGTCATAGAAAGATTCTGTCCAGATTTTATTAGTGGATATTTCCATTTTCACCATAAGCCTGAAAGGGCTCACAAATATCCTTTGGCAGAATCTCTAAAAAGACTGTTTACAAACTGCTCAATCAAAAGAAACATTCAGCTCTGTGTGATGAATGCACACATCACAAACAAGGTTCTCAGAAAGATTCTGTCTAGTTTCTATTTGAAGATATTTCCTTGTTCACCATAGGCCTCAAAGCGCACCAAATATCCAATTGCACATTCTACTAAAAGACTTTTTCCAAACTGCTCAATCAAAAAAAAGGTTCAACTCTATGAGATGAAAGTGCACATCACAAAGAAGTTTCTCAGATGGTTTCTTTCTAGTTTTAATGTGAACACATTTCCTTTTTCACCGTACGCTTCAGTGGTCTCAAAAATATCTCTTTGCAGATCCTACAAAAGGCCTCTTTCCAAACTGCTCTAACAAAGGAAAGTTTCAACTCTGTGAGGCAAAATCACATATCATAAATAAATTTCTCAGAAAGCTTCTGTCTAGTTTTCATGGGAAGATATTTCCTATTTCACCTTAGGCCATAAAGGGATAACAAGTATCCCTTTACAGAATCTACAAAAAGACTCTTTCCAAACTGCTCCATCAAAAGAACATTTCAACTGTATGAGATTAATGGATGCATAACAAAGCAGTTTCTCAGAAAGCTTCTGTCTAGTTTTTATGTGAAGATATTTCTGTTTCACCATAGGCCTCAAACGTCTAAGAAATATCCCTTTGCAGATTGGACATAAAGACTGTTTCCAAACTTCTCAATCAAAAGAAATTTTCAACTCTGTGTTATGAATGTGCACATCACAAAGAACTTTCTCAGAATGCTTCTGTCTAGTTTTTATGTGAAGATATTTACTTTTTCACCATAGGCCTTAAACCACTCCCAAATATCCCTCTGCATATAATACAAAAAGACTGCTTCCAAACTGCTCAATGAAAAGAAAGTTCAACTCTGTGGGATAAAAGCACACATCACAAAGACGTTCTTCAGAAAGCTTCTCACTCGATTTTATGTGAAGATATTTAATTTTTCACCACAAGACACAAAGCGCTCCAAATATCCATTTGCAGAGTCTTCAAAAAGACTGTTTCCAAACGGATCAATCAAAAGAAAGTTTCAACTCTGTGAGATGAATGCAAACATCACAAAGAAATTTCTCAGAATGCTTCTGTCTAGTTTTTCTCTGAAGATATTTCCTATTTCACCATGGCCCTCAATGGACTCACATATATCCTTTCGCAGATTCTACAGAAAGACTGTTTCTGAACTTCTCAATGAAAAGAAATGTTCAACTCTGGGAGATGAATGGACACATGAAAAAGAAGTTTCTCAGAATGCCTCTGTGTAGTTTTTATGCTAATATATTTCTTTTTCACCATAGACCTCAAACCACTCAGAAACATCCCATTGCAGATTGTACGAAAAGATGGTTTCCAAACTGCTCAATGAAAAGAAAGGTTCAACTCTGTGACATGAATATGCACATCACAAAGAAGTTTTTCAGAAAGCTTCTGTTTAGTTTTTAAGTGAAAATATTTCCTTTTTCACCATAGGCCTCAAAGCCCTCCAAATACCCTTTTGCAGAATCTACAAAAAGAGAGTTTCCACACTGTTCAATGAAAAGAAAGATTCAAATCTGAGAGATGAAAGCACACGTCACAAAGAAGTTTCCCATAATGCTTCTGTCTACTTGTTTTGTGAAGATGTTTTCTATTTCAATATAAACCTCAAAGGGCTCACAAATATCCCTTTGCAGACTCTACAAAAAGACAGTTTTCGAACTGCTCCATGAAAAGAAAGTTTCAACTCTGTGAGACGAATGCACAAATAATAAATTAATTTCTCATAATGCTTCTGTCTAGTTTTTATGTGAAGATATTTCTTTTTCACCATAGGCATAAAACCGTTCAGAAATATCTCTTTGTAGATTCTACAAAAAGACTGTTTCCAAACTGCTCAATCAAAAGAAAGATTCAACCCTGTGAGATGAATGCACATATAACAAAGGAGGTTCTCAGAAATCTTCTGTCTTGTTTTTATGTGAAGATATTTCCTTTCTCAACATAGGCCTCAAAGTGATACAAATATCCATTTGCAGATTCTACAAAAAGACTGTTTCCAAACTGATCAATCAAAACAAATTTTTAACTCTCTGAGATGAAAGCACACATGACAAAGAAGTTACTCAGCTTTTCTCTAGTTTGTATGTGAAGATATTTCCATTTCACCTGAGGCCATAAAGGGCTCACAAATATTCCTTTGAAGGTTCTACAAAAAGACTGTTTCCAAAGTGCTCAATCAAAAGAAAGGTTCAACTCTGTGAGATGAATGCACACATCACAAAGAAGTTTCTCAGAATACTTCTGTCTAGTTATTATGTGAAGATATTTCCTTTTTCACCATAGTCTTTAAACCGCTCAAAAATATCCCTCTGCAGATACTACAGAAAGACTATTTCCAAACCGGTCCATCAAAGAAAGTTTCAACTCTGTGAGATGAATGGACTCATCACAAAGAAGTTTCTCAGAATTCTTCTGTCTAGTTTTTATGTGAACATATTTCTTTTTTCACCGTAGGACTCAAATTGCTCCAAATATCCATTTGCAGATCCTACAAAAAGAATGTTTCCAAACTGCTCAATCAAAAGTTAGGTGCAACTCTGT
Source organism: Pongo pygmaeus (assembly GCF_028885625.2). Lineage (NCBI taxonomy): Eukaryota > Metazoa > Chordata > Mammalia > Primates > Hominidae > Pongo > Pongo pygmaeus. The sequence goes on from NC_072390.2 coordinate 10,699,127, forward strand.
GAGATGAAAGCACACATCACAAAGAAGTTTCTCAGAAAGCTTCTGTCTACTTTTTATATGAAGGTATTTCCTTTGGCACCATAAGACTCAAACTGCTCACAAATATAACTCTGCTTATACTTCCAAGAGACTTTATCCAAATTGCTAAATCAAAAGAAACGTTCAACATTGTGAGATGAATGCACACATCACAAAGCAGTTTCCCAAAATGCTTCTGTCTAGTTATTTTGTGAAGATATTTCCTTTTTCACTATTTAAACCACTCAAAAATATCCCTCTGCAGATACTACAAAAAGACTGTTTCCAAACTGATCCATCAAAGAAAGTTTCAATTCTGTGAGATGAATGGACTCATCACAAAGAAGTTTCTCAGAATTCTTCTGTCTAGTTTTTATGTGAACATATTCCCTTTTTCACCATAGGACTAAAATTGTTCCAAATATAAATTTGCAGATTCTACAAAAAGAATGTTTCCTAACTTCTCAATCAAAAGAAAGGTGAAACTTTGTGAGACGAAAGCACGCATCACAAAGAAGTTTCTCAGAAAGCTTCTGATTACTTTTTATATGAAGGTATTTCCTTTTGCACAATAGGCCTTAAACTGCTCACAAATATATCTCTGCTTATACTTCCAAGAGACTTTCTCCAAATTGCTAAATCAAAAGAAACGTTCAAATTTGTGAGATGAATGCACACATCACAAAGAAGTTTCTCAAAATGCTTCTGTCTAGTTTTCATGTGAAGATATTTATTTTTCACCATTGGCCTCAAACCACTCTGAAATATGCCTTTGCAGTTTGTACAAAAAGACTGTTTCCAAACTGCTCAATGAAAAGAAATGGTCAACTATTAGAGATGTATGGAAATGTCACAAATAGTTTTCTCAAAAAGCTACTGTCTAGTTTTTATGTGAAGATATTTCCTTTTCCACTATAGGCCTCAAAACGCTCCAAATATCCATTTGCAGATTCTACAAAAAGACTGTTTCCAAACCACCCCATAAAAAGAAAGGTTCAACTCTGTGAGAGGAAAGTGCACATCACAAAGAAGTTTCTCAGAAAGCTTCTATCTAGTTTTTATGTGAAGATATTTCTTATTTCAAAATAGGCCATAAGGGGCTCACAAATATCCACTTGCAGATTCTAAGAAAATACATGTTCCAAACTGCTAAATCAAAAGAAAAGTTTAACTCTGTGAGATGAATGGGCACATCACAAAGAAGTTTCTCAGAAAGCTTCTGTCTAGTTTTTATGTGAAGATATTTCTTTTTCACCATAAGCCACAAAAGGCTAAGAAATTTCCCTTTGCAGCTTCTACAAAACGACTGTTTCCAAACTGCTCAATCAAAAGAAAGGTTCGACTCTGCGACATGAATGGATACATCACAAAGAAGTTTTTCAGAATGCTTCTGTCTACTTTTTATGTACAGGTATTTCGTTTTCACCATAGACCTCAATTGGCTCAGAATTATCCCTTTGCTCATTTTACAAAAAGACTATTTCCAAACTGCTCAAACAAAAGAAAGATTCAACTCTCTGAAATGAAAGCCCACATCACAAAGAAGTTTCTCAAAGTGCTTCTGTCTAGTTTTTCTGTGAATATATTTCCTTTTTGACCTTAGGCCTCAAAGCTCCCCAAATATCCATTTGTAGACTCTTCAAAAAGACTGTTTCAAAAGTGATCAATCAAAAGAAAGTTTCAACTGTGTAGGATGAAAGCACACATCACAAAGAAATTTCTCAGAAAGATTCTGTCTAGTATTTATGTGAAGATATTCCCTATTTCTCCATAGGCCTAAAGGGGATCACAAATATCAATTTGCAGATACTACAAGAAGACTGTTTCCAAACTGCTCAATGAAAAGAAAGGATCAACTCTGTGAGGTGAATGCACAGATGAAAAAGAAGTTTCTCAGAATGCTTCCGTCTGGTTTTTATGTGAAGATATTTCTTTTTCACCACAGGCCTGAAACCACTCAGAAATATTCCTTTGCAGATTGCACAAAAAGAACGTTTCCAAACTCTTCAATGAACAGAAAGGTTCAACTCTTTGATATGAATGCAAACATCACAAAAAGTTATCTCTAAAACATTCTGTCTGGTTTTTATGTGAATATTTACTTTTTCAGCATAGGCATCAAACAGCACACAAATATACATTTGCAGATTCTATACAATGACTTGTTCCCAAACTGCTCAATGAAAAGAAGTGTTCAATTCTGTGAGATGAAAGCACACATCACAAAGAAGTTTCTCAGAAAGTTTCTGTCTACTTTTTAGATACAAATACTTCCTTTTTCACCTTATGCCTCAAAGTGCTCCAAATATCCATTTACCGATTCTACAAAAAGAGTGTTTCCAAACTGCTCAATCAAAGGAAACGTTCAACTCTGTGAAATGAAAGCACACATCACAAAGAAGTTTCTCAGAATGCTTCTGTCTAGTTATTATGTGAAGACATTTTCTATTTCACTATAGGACTCAAAGGGCTCAGAAATATCCCTTTGCAGATTCTACAAAAGGACTGTTTCCAAACTGCTCAATCAGAAAGAAGGTTTGCAAGCATCACAAAGAAGTTTCTCAAAAATCTTCTGTCTAGTTTTTATGTGAAGATATTTCCTATTTCATAATAGGTCTCAAAGGGCTCAGAAATATCCCTTTGCAGATTCTATGAAAAGACTCTTTCCAAACTACGGAATGAAATGAAAGTTTCAAATCTGTGTGATGAATGCACACATCACAGAGAAGTTTCCCGGAATGCTTCTGTCTGATTTTTATGTGAAGATATTTCTTTTTCACCATAGGCCTCAAACCACTCAGAAATATCCCTTTACAGATTGTGCAAAAAGGCTGTTTCTAAACAGCTCAATGAAGAGGAAGATTCAACTCTGGGAGATGAATGCAAACATCACAAAGAAGTTTCTCAAAAAGCTTCTGTCTGGTTTTTATGTGAAGGTATTTCCTTTTTCACCATAGGCCTCAAAATGCTCACAAACATCCCTTTGCAGATTCTACAAAAAGACTGTTTCCAAACTGCACAATGAAAAGAAAGGTTAAACTCTGTGAGATGAAAGCACACATCACAAAGAAGTTTCTCAGAATGCTTTTGTATAGTTTTATGTGAAGAAGTTACCTTTTTCACCATAGCAATCAAAAGAAGGGTTCAAATATGTGGGATGAATGCACACATCACAAAGAAGTTTCTCAGAAAACTTCTGTTTAGTTTTTTGTGAAGATATTTCCTTTTTCACCATGGGCCTCAAAGCACTCCAAATATCCACTTGCAGATGCTACAAAAAGAGTGTTTCCAATCTGCTCAATCAAAAGAAAGTTTCAACTCTGTGAGGTGAAAGCACACGTCACAAAGAAGTTTCTTAGAAACCTTCTGTCTAGTTTATATGTGAAGATATTTCATATTTCAAAATAGGCCTCAAAGGGCTCAGAAGTATACCCTTGCAGATGCTACAAAACAGCGTGTTTCCAAACAGCTCAATCAAAAGAAAGATTTAACTTGGTGAGATCAATGCACACATTACATAGAAGTCTCTCATAATGCTTCTGTCTAGTATTTTGAGAAGCCATTTCCTTTTTCACTATAGGCCTCAGTCTGCTCATTAATAGCCCTCTGCAGATACTAGAAAAAGAGTCGTTCCAAACTGCTCAATCAAAATAAAGGTTCAAATCTTTGAGATGAAAGCCCACGTCACAAAGAAGTTTCTCAGAAAGTTTCTGTCTAGTTTTTATGTGAAGATATTTCCTATTTCACCTTAGGCCTCAAAGGGATCACAACTATCCCTTTTCAGATTCTACAAAAAACTCTTTCCGAACTGCTTCATCAAAGGAAAGGTTCAATTCTGTGAGATGAATGCACACATAAAAAATCAGTTTCTCAGAATGCTTCTGTCTTGTTTTTATGTGAAGATATTACTTTTTCACCATAGGTCTCAAACCGCAAACAGATATTCCTTTGCAGATTGCACAAAAAGTATGTTTCCACAATGCTCAATGAACAGAATGTTTCACCTCAGTGACATGAATGCAAACATCACAAAGAGTTTTCTCAAAATACTTCTGTTCAGGTATTATGTGAAGGAATTTAGTTTCTCACCATAGGCATCAAACTGCTCACAAATATCCCTTTGCAGATTCTACAAAATGACTTGTTGCCAAACTGCTCAATGAAAAGGAAGGTCCAAATCTGAGATGAAAGCACGCATCACAAAGAAGTTTCTCAGAAGTTTCTGTCTAGTTTTTATGTGCAGATATTTCCTTTTTCACCATAGGCCTCAAAGCACTCCAAATATTCCTTTGCAGATTCTACAAAAGGAGTGTTTCCAAACTGCTCAATCAAAAGAGAGGTTCAACTCTTTGAGATAAAAGCACACAGTACAAAGAAGATTTTCAGAAAGCTTTTGTCTAGTTTTTATGTGAAGACATTTCCTATTTCACCGTAGGCCTCAATGGGCTCACAAATATCCCTTTGCAGATTCTACAAAAGGACTCTTTCCAAACTGCCTAATCCAAGGAAAGTTTCAACCCTGTGACATGAATGCACACATCACAAAGAAGTTTCTCAGAATGCTTCTGTCTAGTTTTTATGTGAAAATATTTCCTGTTCACCATAGGCATAAAATGTTGCAAATATCCATTTGCAGATTCTACAAAAAGACTGTTTCCAACCTACTCAATCATAAGAAAAGTTCAACTCTGTGAGATGAAGGCACACATGACAAATAAGTTTCTCAGAAAGCTTCTGTCCAGTTTTTATTTGAAGATTTTCCCTGTTTCACCATAGGCCTGTAAAGGCTCAAAAATATCCTTTTGCATATTCTAAAAAAAGACTGTTTCCAAACTTCTCAATCAAAAGAGAGGTTCAAATATGTGTGATGAATGCACACATCACAAAGAAATTTCTCAGAATGTTTCTGTCTAGTTTTTATGTGAAGATATTACTCTTTCACCATAGGCCTCAAATGGCTCAGAAATATCCCTTTGCAGCTTGTACAAAAAGACTGTTTCCAAACTGCTCAATCAAAAGAAAGTTTCAACACTGTGAGATGAATGCACACATCACAAAGAAGTTTCTCAGAAAGCTTCTGTTTAGCATTCATGTGAAGATATATCGTTTTTCACCATAGGCCTCAATGGGCTAAGAAATATCCCTTTGCAGATTCTACAAAAGGACTGTTTAGAAAACTGCTTAATCCAAAGAAAGGTTCAACTCTGTGAGTTGAATGCACACATCTCAAAGAAGTTTCTCACAACGGATCTGTCGAGTTTTTTTTGTGAAGATATAACCTTTTTAACCATAGGTCATAAACTGCTCATGAATATCCCTCTGCAGATACTACAAAAAGACTGTTTCCAAACTGCTGCATCCAAAGAAATGTTCAACTCTGTGAGATGAATACACCCATCACAAAGAAGTTTCTCAGAATGCTCCTGCCTGGTTTTTATGTGAAGATATTTCCTTTCTCACCATGGGTATCAAAGTGCTCCAAATATCCATTTACAGACTCTACAAAAAGAGTGTTTCCAAACTGCTCATTCAAGAGAAAGGTTCAACTCTGTGAGATGAAAGCACGCATCACAAAGTAGTTCCTCAGAAAGCTTCTGTCTAGTTTTTATGTGAAGATATTTCCTATTTCACCGTAGGCCATAAAGAGCTCACAAATATTTTTTGCAGATTCTTCAAAAAGACTGTTTCCAAACTGCTCAATCCAAAGAAAGGTTCAACTCTGTGAGATGAATGGACACATCACAAAGAAGTTTCTCAGAATGCATCTATCCAGTTTTATGTGAAGATATTTCTTTTTCATCCTAGGCCTCAATGGGCTCAGAAATATCCCTTTGCAGATTGTAAAAAAGAACTGTTTCCAAACTGCTCAATCTAAAGAAAGTTTCACCTCTGTGAGTTGAATGCACACATCACAGAGAAGTTTCCCAGAATGCTTCTGTCTACTTTGTACGTGAAGGTATTTCCTTTTTCACCATAGGCCTCAAACCGTTCACAAATATCCCTCTGTAGATACAACAAAAGGACTGTTTCCAGTCTGCTAAATCAAAAGATAGGCTCAACTCTGTGAGATGAAAGCACACATCACAAAGAAGTTTCTCAGAAAGCTTCTGTCTAGTTTTTATATAACGATATTTCCTATTTCACCACAGGCCTCAATGGACTCAAAAATATCCCTTTCAGATTCTACAAAAAGAGTGTTTCTGAACTTCTCAATGAAATGAAAGTTTCAACCCTGTGAGGTGAATGCACACATAAAAAAGAAGTTTCTCAGAATGCTTCTGTCTAGTTTTTATGTGAAGATATTAATTTTTCACCATAGGCCTCAAACTGCTCAGAAATATCCCTTTGCAGATTGAACCAAAAGACTCTTTCCATGCTGCTCAATGAAAAGAAAGATTCATCTGTGTGAGATGAATGCACACGTAAAAAAGAAGTTTCTCAGAATGCTTCTGTCTAGTTTTTTTGTGAAGATATTTCCTTTTTCAAAATAGTCCTTAAAGCATTCAAAATTATCCCTCTGCAGATACTACAAAAAGACTGTTTCCAAACTGCTCCATGAAAAGAAAGGTTCAACTCTGTGAGATGAATGCACTCATCAGGAAGAAGTTTCTCGGAATGATTCTGTCTAGTTTTTATGTGAAGATAATTCTTTTTCACTACAGGCATCAAACGGCTCAGAAATATCCATTTGCAGATTGTACAAAAATACTGTTTCCAATCTGCTCAATCAAAAGAAAGGTTCTGCTCTGTGATATGAATCCAGGCATCACAAAGAAGATTCTCAGAGAGCTGCTTTTTAGTGTTTTTGTGAAAATATTTCCGTTTTCACCATAGGCCTAAAAGCGCTGCAAATATCCATTTGTGGATTCTACAAAAAGACTGTTTAGAAACTGCTCAATCAAAAGAAAAGTTCAACCTGTGAGATGAAATCACACATTGCAAAGCGTTTTCTCAGAAAGATTCTGTCTAGTTTTTATGTCAAGGTATTTCCTGTTTCATCATAGGCTGTGAAGGGCTCACAAACATCCATTTGCATATTTTAAAAAAAGACTGTTTCCAAACTGCTCAAACAAAAGGAAGGTTCAACTCTGTGAGATGAATGCACACATCAGAAAGAACTTTCTCAGAATGCTTCTGTCTAGTTTTTATGGGAAGATATCTCTTTTTCACCTTAGGTCTCAAATGGCTAAGAAATATCCCTTTGCAGATTTTACAAAAAGACGGTTTCCAAACTGCTCAATAAAAGAAGTTTCAACACTGTGAGATGAATACACACATCAAAAAGAAGTTTCTCAGAAAGCTTCTGTTTTCTTTTTATTTGAAAATATTTCCCTTTTCACCATAGGTCTCAATGGACTCAGAAATATCTCTTTGCAAGATTCTACAAAATGACTGTTTAGAAAACGGCTGGATCCAAATTACACCATTATGGCTCACACACTGCAGACTCAACCTCCCCAGGGTTAGGCTATTCCTCAAGGGATCCTACAGCCTCGGCCTCCCAAAGTGTTGGGGTTACAGGCGTGAGCCACCAGCACCCGGCCTGGGTTAATACATCTGGTCTCACTACGTCTTAACCACACACCCATGAAGAACTCAAGTCAAGAGAGAGTTGGCAAGAGACTCTCAGCATTCTCTCCCGAAAGCAGTGAGGTGGATGGCAGACGTGTGTCCCGAGCTCCTGGGGTTTTAGGTGACCATGTGTAGAGGAGAGATTTCCAATGTTTCCAGAGAGGCATGAGCCACAGTTATTCGGGGCATCCGAACACGAGATGGGGTTTCTGACAGCAATTTAAGGCCAGGAAGGGCCAGAATCTGCCAAGGCCCATGTCCCAGGGTGGGGCCAATGGAACCCAAGTTAGAGGGAGTCAGCTGTCCTCACAGAGAGGACTCCAGCCCTAGGCCCCGCTGTGCAGACCAAATCAGAAGGAAGAGAGTCCTAAGGTCCTACATGCCACATCCCTCCACTGAACTTGGGAGTGGATCTGTTTCAAAACATGAGGTGACTTTCGCTTTGCAATGGATCACAAGGGGCCGGGCTTTCCAGAGTCGGCAGGATAAAGAAGTCATTCTGGCTCGGCCACCCCCATCCGCCGGTAACTGGTGAATTTAAAGGAGCCGAGGCTGGCCGGGCCGGAGCCGCTACAGGGGGGACAGTGGTGGGTGGGGTGGGGGTTTCCTGAGGCCCTGCAGAAATTGGGCCTTTGCCTCGAGGATGACAGTGCTGCAGGAACCTTTCCAGGCTGCTATATGGCAAGCACTAAACCACTATGCTTACCGAGATGGGGTTTTCCTCACAGAACGCCTTTATGCAGAAGTACACTCAGAAGAAGCCTTGTTTTTAATGGCGACCTGTTCTTACCTCCCAGGAAAGGCCTATAAAGCATATAGACTCTTGAAAAGACACAGTTGTCCTACACCACAATGCAAATACCTGCTTGCAAAATGTTGTGTTGATCTCAGTAAGCTTGCAGACTGGGAACAAATCTTATCTGGTGGAGTGTTTAATAAGCAGAAAAGCCATGATGATATTGTTACTGAGTTTGGTGATTCAGTTTGCTTTCCCCTTCCATTTTTGGGACGTGTATATTGCAAGACAGATCGGCTTGCCAAAGGATAAGAATGTTACCAAAAGAGACTTAGTTTAAATCCTTTCCTCTGGTATCCCTTTGAATCATTATGTGAAATAGGTGAAAAGCGAGATCCTGACCAAACATTTAAATTCACATCTTTACAGAACTTTAGCAACTGTCTGCCCAACTCTTGCACAACACAAGTACCTAATCACAGTTTTTGTCACAGACAGCCTGAGACCATTCTTATGGAAACACCCCAGGACACAATTGAATTAAACAGAGTCAATTTAGAATCTTTCAATTCAAAGTACTCCTTGAATACGGATTCCCCAGTGTCTTTTATTGATTCAGCTGTAATTTCACCTGAAACTATCCCACTGGGAACAGGAACTTCCATATTATCTAAACAGGTTCAAAATAAACCAAAAACTGGTCAAAGTTTATTAACAGGACCAGCAGCTCTTAGTCCATTTACCCCAAGTTTTGGGATTTTGCCATTAGAAACCCCAAGTCCTGGAGATGGATCTTATTTACAAAACTACACTAATACACCTTCTGTAATTGATGTGCCATCCACTGGAGCCCCTTCAAAAAAGTCTGTTGCCAGAATTGGCCAAACTGGAGCAAAGTCTGTCTTCTCACAGAGTGGAAATAGCCGAGAGGTAACTACAATTCTTTCACTAACAGAAAGTTCTGGTCCATAAATAACTACAACACCTCAGGTAATGAGCCCCACTATGACATCTCCCCCAAATGCACGGCATCGAAGAAGTTCATGACTCTTTACTAGTGACAGTTCCACAACCAAGGAGAATAGGAAGAAATTAAAAATGAAGTTTCCACCTAAAATCCCAAACAGAAAAACAAAAAGTAAAACAAATAAAGGAGGAATAACTCAATCTAATATAAATGACAACCTGGAAATTACAAAATTGGACTCTTCCATCAATTCAGAAGAGGAAATATCCACAATCACACCTCAGATTCAGGCTTTTCATCTACAAAAAGCAGCAGCAGAAGGCTTGATGAGCCTTCTTCTGAAAGGGGGAAAGGTTATTTAGATTTATGTTCATACCACTGCAAAGAAGCTATAAATATTTTGAGCCATCTACCTTCTCACCACTTCAATACTGGTTGGGTACTTTGCCAAATTGGAAGGTCCTATTTTGAACTTTCAGAGTACATGCAAGCTGAAAGAATATTCTCAGAGGTTAGAAGGATTGAGAATTATAGAGTCGAAGGCATGGAAATCTACTCTACAACACTTTGGCATCTTCAAAAAGATGTCGCTCTTTCATTTCTGTCAAAAGACTTAACAGACACGGATAAAAATTCGCCAGAGGCCTGGTGTGCTGCAGGGAACTGTTTCAGTCTGCAACAGGAACACGATATTGCAATTAAATTCTTCCAGAGAGCTCTCCAAGTGGATCCAAATTATGCTTATGCCTATACTTTATTAGGGCGAGAGTTTGTCTTAACTGAAGAATTGGACAAAGCATTAGCTTGTATTCAAAATGCTATCAGAGTCAGTCCTAGACATTACAATGCATGGTAAGAGGTAATGAATTGTAAAGACAAAGTCTTGTTGATGGTGCTGGTAGTCACTAATTTTTCATGTTAGATAGCTCTTTACTGTCATGAATTTGGTTACTAATACTTAGGAATGGTACATACTGGTCAATAACTTCAAACTAACTTTTTTTATGAAATGTATGTCTTTAACAAACTCTTCAGTTAATTAATGATAATAGAATACGAGATGCTTATACTCAACAGTTTCAGTCTTCTACAAAACTTTTGCAGATACTGTAGTTGTGTTTTGTTTGTTTGCTTGTTTAGTTTTGTTACTTGATTTGTTACTTTTTCTTCGAACACAAAAATGGTGATTGGGACAAAAAGTGCTTGGGAAATTGGAAAGGAATAGCATAATTCACTTATTGGATAATAGAAAAAAACACTGAAAAAGTACACTAGCTGCTTTTTGACAATGTTCCGGTTTATTGAGTTACTATTAAGAACTTAATGTATCCTTTATTTAGCAGTATCTCTGTTTTACTTTTTTGTATTTGTGTATAAGTAGACACATAGGAAATTACTACCCAGGTAATATTGTTATCAACTGAATAACATATGAAAAAGTTTGGTCCTACTTCTGCCTCAACACCATACTTACTGTTGACATTTATTGTATTTCTCTGGACTGACTTAAAAGTTTAAATATCAAGAGAAGGCAAGGCATGGTGGTTCATGCCTGTCATCCCAGCACTTTGGGAGGCCAAGGCGGGCAGATCACAACGTCAAGATATCGAGACCATATTGTGAAACCCCGCCTATATTAAAAGTATAAAAATTAGTTGGGCATGGTGGCAGGCGCCTGTAGTCCCAGCTACTCAGGAGGCTGAGGAAGGATAATCGCTTGAACCTGGGAAGTGGAGGTTGCAGTGAGCCAAGATTATGCCACTGCACTCCAGCCTGGGTGACAGAGTGAGATGCCGTCTCAAGAAAAAATAAAATAAAAATAAAATAAAATGAAATAAAAGTATCAAGAGAAAGTATAATTCTGAAGTAGTAACCCTGAGGAAGCTTTTTTGTCAGATACGGTTATCTTTGGGGTTAGTTACTATAGCAGTTGAGTTTTAACACTTGATTTGCTTCTAAATCTGAAGCATTATATTACGAAAATATTTTTTGATTTGTGATTATGTTGTTTAAAGGATTATATATCATTTTGCAGTAGTAGTTGCAGTGCCTGAAAGATTGCCAAAAAAATAGTGCTAGCTATTGCTGACCAATGTAACAATCAACTTGCCAATATTGCCATCTCTTCCAATAGCTGTGTTCTCCATAATATTTTAAGAACTCAGTTCTTCATAAGGCTTGTGTTGTTTTTGATTTTTTCCCGAGTCTGGTAGATCCTTGTGCTGTTCTTTTTTAAATGTGTATTTTCTGTCCAGCTATTCCGCAGGAGACACATTCTTAAAAACCTTAACCATATCAAAAATTGTGTTTAAAGGAGGATTATTCAGACTGGCAAGCTTTTAGTAGGAGGAGTTTAAATGCTGACTTATTTAGGTAACTGTAAATACTGAGCAACTTTATTCTATCTACAAAATAGATAGCCTTGCTTTTCTTTTCACTTTCACTATAATTAGCACCATGTTTAATACCTTTTCTTCATCTATAACACAATTATAATGATATACAAACCACTCAAATAAAGCAGATATATTGTGCTTTAAAAAAAAGTCATTATATGGCACACAATGAGGTGTGACACAAATCTAGAATCTCCAGTGAAAACCAATGAAACAGGGTCAAATCCCGTGACTACTAAAAATAAAAAAATGAGCCAGGCGTGGTGGCGCTGAGGCAGGAGAATCACTCTAACCCAGGAGACAGAGGTTGCAGTGAGCTGAGATCACGCCACTGTACTCCAGCCATGGGGGGACAGAGCAAGACTCCATCTCAGAAGCAAACAAACACAGAAAGCCAATAAAGGTGTTTAACTCAACATGTCAGGCTCAGGTCTCTTGACAGGATACATCCAGCACCCGGGGAAATGTTGATGGGTGGGGTGGAATCTATTTTGTGGCCTCAAGGAAGGGTTTGAGAGACAGTCCCGCAAACGTGATGGCCTAATGAAGCCCCTCCGCCCAAGAAGCGATATTCATTTGTATCCTGTAGCCACCCATGAGGGAGAATCGGGCTCTCTAAAGACACCCAAACCCCACCCCACCCCACCCCAACCCACCCCCCTGCTTCGTGAAATGAGCTCTCGCTCCGTTAGGCTCTATTCAGGCCGTGTGGTTTTGTAACTTCCAGCGTGTGTGCCTGGGTTGCAGGGTGGGGTTGGGGCGGCTGTGGATAGAGGAGGGGATAAAGCGGTGGTGTCCCGTGGGTGCCCAGTACGTGGGACGTGAGTGGGGTGGCCAGAGCCTAGGAAACTCATTGCCTGTCAGTACCTCTCCCCTCCTGGTCCCCTCTCTGACCTACGCTCCACATCTTTGCAGTTCAGTGGGGACCTTGTGGGTGGAAGTCACCATCCCTTTGGACTTTAGCAGAGGAAGGCCGGGCTCCCAAGAGTCTCCCCGGAGTTGGGGCCTTGGGCAGGCTCACAAGGATGCTGAAGGTAATGGTTGGTGACAGTGATGTAAGTTGGAGGCCTCGGGCCAATGCAGAGGTATCCATTTGACCTCGGTGGGACAGGTCAGCTTTGTGGAGTCCCGTGTGTCCTTCCAGAGACTCATCCAGCACTAGCAGGCATGGTCCCGAGGATCCCAGCTCCCAGCAGAAGCACTTTTGTTCACACAGAATCCTGGGCAGGAAAGTTCTCTGCAGGTTTAGACCTCCTAGCCAAAAAGCCAAAGCCACTTCTGGGATTTTTTTTCAAAGAGCCAGCGGTTCCACAATGGGCCGTGGGTAGTTGTGGAAGTGGAGAGAAGTGTTTGCAGATACATATTTTAGACAGAACGGACAGGGCTGGGTCATAGGTCATGAAGGACATGAACAGATGCACATTGAGAAAACCCTCCCAGCATCCTAGGTGAACAGAGGTATGATTTGTTGAGACAGTCGAGCTAGATGCAACCCCAGAATTTAGGGTTGGATCTTTATTAATATGTAGTATCTATGAGGTATCCAAGTCCAGAAATCAGCTCTCCAGTTCTGTACAGCATTTTGTAGGGAGATCAAATCTGGGATGTCTAAAGTTAATAATTCAGGCCGTGGTAATGGATTAGATTAGATGTACTTGAACTTATTTTGCCAAGAAAGAGAGGGCGGGAGATAGAGAGAGCCAGAGAGTGAGCAAGCAAGAGAGAGAGAGAGACACAGAGACAGAGACAGAGAGACAGACAGAGAGACACAAAGATACACAAAGAGAGAAAGACAGAGAGAGACAGAGAGATAAAGACACAGAGAAAGACAAAGATGGAAAGAGACAGAGAGAAACTGAAAGAGAGACAGAGACAGAAAGAGAGAGAGATAGACAGAGAGACACAAAGATACACAAAGAGAGAAAGACAGAGAGAGACAGAGAGATAAAGACACAGAGAAAGACAAAGATGGAAAGAGACAGAGAGAAACTGAAAGAGAGACAGAGACAGAAAGAGAGAGAGATAGACAGAGAGAGAGACAGACCGACAGGCAGACAGACAGGCAGAGAAAGAGAGTAAGACAGAAAGCAGACACACACACATACAGAGACAGAGACAGTTGGAGAGACAAAGAGAAAGAAAAAGAGGGACAGACAGAGGGAAAGAGACAGAGAGAGAAAGAGACAGACAGAGGGAGAGACAGAAACAGAGGGAAAGAGAGACAGACAGAGACAGAGACAGAGAGAAACAGACAAGGAGAGAGAGACAGACAGACAGGAAGAGAAGCACAGTAAGAAAGAAGACAGACACAGAGAGAGAGAGACAGAGAGACAGAGACAGAGAGACAGACAGGCAAAGAGAGAGAAAGAAACAGACAGACAGGGAGAGAGAGACAGACAGACAGGGAGAGAGAGAGAGACTGACAGACAGGCAGAGAAAGAGAATAAGACAGAAGACAGACACAGTGAGAGAGACAGAGAGAGAGACAGAGACAGCGAGACAAAGAAAGAAAGAGAGATACAGACAGACAAAGAGACAGACAGAGAAAGACGAGACAGACAGAGAGAGACAGAGAGAGAGAAAGAGAGAGAGGCAGGCAGAGAAAGAAAGAAAGAAGACAGACACCGTGAGAGAGACAGGCAGAGAGAGAGACACACAGAGACAGAGAGACAGAGAGAAAGAAAGAGACAGACAGAGATAAAGACAGAGACGGACAGAGAGAAACAGACAGACAGGGAGAGAGAGAGAGACAGACAGACAGGCAGAGAGAGAGAGACAGAAAGGCAAAGAAAGGGAGTAAGACAGAAGACAGACACAGTGAGAGGACAGGCAAAGAGAGAGAGAGAAAAATAGACAAACAGGCAGAGAGAGAGAGACAGAGAAAGAGAGACAGATAGACAGAGAGAGGAGGAGGAATGGCGTGGTCAGGAAATAATTACACATATTTTATAACGCTTTTGATTCCATAAAGGGTGGCCGGGGTGTGCTTTGAAAACAAAAACAACAGCAACAAGAGCAGCAGCAGCAGCAGCAGCAAGAGCAGCAGCAGCATTCAATTATGGATTTCTAGAAAATAAGATGTTCTGAAGTAAACATCAACCGGCTCTCACTACACGTTGAGAGATTCACAAAAGCGCTAGTTAACAACAGGAGAAAACAGCAGTTAACATGTCTTGGGGAAAAGATACGTCTTCCTGAAAATTGGGGATTTCTACTTCACCTGAAAAGAAATACATATGAAAAAGGAAAAACACGAACAAAACAAAACAAAACAACAAACACAGGCCAAGGCACCGTCCCTGGAAATCTTAAGTGAGCAAAGTATTAGTTCTCAGAAAACGTTTCTATTATGGGCGAATACTAAGAACGCCGAGACTAGAGCTGTGACACCATTCCCATTGTGAATCTATACTGGCTGGAGGGCGGAGAAACTAAAACATCATGATAAAAGGTGATGGAGACCCAGCCAGGGTGAAGCTTTCCTAGGAAGGGAGGCCTGAGGAGGGAAGTGGGGGGAAAAAACCCCACAACAGCAGACCCACCCACTTGCCCACGCGAGTCAAGGGCTATGCCATCGGCCCAAGCTGCCTCCAGGGAAGTGGGACCGTGCCACCCCCATCTTCAAAAACGGTGGCCACTGAGTGAGGCCTGATGCCCACCGTTGCAAATGTCAGCCTGACGAGAATGAGATCGCCGGTAAGGGGTGGGGGAAGGGGAGAGAAGTCGGAGGCACACCAGGGTGGCTCCGGAAGGTTTCCAAGCAGGGTGTTGGGAGTCGGGAGGTGGGGGTTTGGGGGGAACCCGCCTAACTGACTCACTAAATGAAGGTAAAGGGACGTGGGTAGTGGGGGGAGCCGGGAGGCGACTTGAAAATTAAAGTGACCCCTCCTAAAACCCAAGTAGAAGAGTCTATGCGCATGAAAGAAACCAACACACAAAGAAAACTAAAGCGCTGATCAAAGAAAAATATGGCCCCCGCCAGGGCAGAGGCTCCCTAGGCAACCAGGGAGAGAGGGAGGGACCTCCAGAAGGGAGAGAGAGAAACCCGTTGCCCAGGCGCAGTGAAGTAAGCAAGACCTCCCTCCATGTCACCTAGACTTTCAATAACAGTGGCCGCTAGATGATGCCTGAAGACAACCAATGCCTGCAAGTGTCAGTCAGCATGGAAAAGAATGCATTTATTTATTTATTTATTTATTTATTTATTTATTTGTTTGTTTGTTTAGAGACAGAGTCCTACTCACTCTACAGCCCGGGCTGTAGTGCAGTGGCACGATCTCGGCTCACTGCAGTCTCCGCCTCCCAGGTTCAAGTGATTCTCCCACCTCAGCCTCCCGAGTAGCTGGCATTACAGGCGCATACCCCACCGTGCCCGACTCAGTTTAGTATTTCTTGTAGAGACGGGGTTTTACCATGGTGGCAAGGCTAGCCTCGAACTCCCAACCTCACGTGATCTCCCGCCTCAGCCTCCGGAAGTTCTGTGATGACAGACGTGAGCCACCACGCCCGGCCTTAACCATGTATTTTTGAGTTGAGGAGCTTATCAGGGAAATACGAGAAGTAGAGACGCCACACGTGACAGAGAGAAAAGTCTGAAAATGCCCCTTCCATCCAAGTTGGTACCCGGCCTCGACCTCCCAAAATCATACACCGAGTGTTGAAGCGTAGCAAGGCCCGTCTGTCTGGATTCCTCTCGGCCTCCCTAAGCAGGCCCTTCTCACTTTCGTGGAAGGGGCAGGGCCCTCTTCCTCATGGGGTTTCTGACAGACTGACAGAGAAAGAGACAGACATGGAAAGACAGAGATGGACAGAGAGAGACAGAGAGAAACAGACAGAAAGAGAGAGAGACAGAGACAGAGACAGAGAGAAACAGACAGACAGGGAGGGAGAGAGACAGAGAGAGAGACAGACAGACAGACAGAAACAGACGGAGAGGAAACAGAGAGAGAGACTGAGAAAGAGAGAAACAGACAGACACACAGAGACAGACAAAGAGAAACAGAAAGAGAGAGACAGAGAGAGAGAGAAAGGGAGGGAGAGAGAGACAGACAGACAGGCAGAGAAAGAGAGTAAGACAGAAGACAGACACAGTAAGAGAGACAGGCAGAGAGAGAGAGAAACAGACAGAGAGAAAGAGAGAGACAGACAGAGAAAGAGACAGACAGAGAAAGACAGAGATGGACAGAGAGAAACAGAAAGAGAGAGACAGAGATAGAGACAGAGACAGAAACAGACAGACAGGGAGGGAGAGAGACAGAGACAGAGAGAAACAGACAGAGAGAGACGGAGAGAGTGAGAGATATATAGAGAGAAACAGAAATGGGGGGAGAGAGAGACAGGCAGGCAGAGAAAGAGAGTAAGACAGAAGAGAGACATAGTGAGAGAGACAGGCAGAGGGAGAGAGAGACAGAGACAGGGAGAAAGAAAGAGAGAGACAGACAGAGAAAGAGACAGACAGAGAGAAACAGCAAGAGAGAGAGACAGAGAGAGTGAGAGTGAGAGAGACAGAGAGAGAGAAACAGACAGGGAGGGAGAGAGACAGACAGAGAGAGAGAGACTGACAGGCAGAGAAGAGAGTAAGACAGAAGATAGGCACACAGAGAGAGAGAGAGGAAAGAAAGAAAGAGAGAGACAGGCCGGGCGCGGTGGCTCATTTCTGTCATCCCAGCACTTTGGGAGGCTGAGGCGGGTGGATCACGAGGTCAGGAGATCGAGACCATACTGGCTAACTCGGTGAAATCCCGTCTTTACTAAAAATACAAAAAATTAGTCAGGCTTGGTGGCGGGCGCCTCTAGTCCCAGTTATTCAGGAGGCTGAGGCAGGAGAATGGCGTGAACCGGGGAGGTGGAGTTTGCAGTGAGCCGAGATGGTGCCACTGCACTCTAGCCTTGGCGACACAGTGAGACTCCATATGAAAAAAAAAGAGAGAGAGACAGACAGACAGAGAAAGAGACAGAGACAGACAGAGATCAACAGACAGAAAGACAGATCGAGAGAGAACAGAAAGGCAGGCAGAGAGAGAGACAGGCAGAGAAAGAGAGCAAGACAGAAGACAGACACAGTGAGAGAGACAGGCAGAGAGAGACAGACAGAGACAGACAGAAAGAGAGACTGACAGAGATGAGACAGAGAGACAGAAACAGACAGAAAGAGAGACAGAGAGACAGAGAGTGAGAGAGAGAGGGAGAGAGACAGACAGGGAGGAAGAGGGACAGACAGAGAGAGAGACAGATGGGTAGAGAAAGACAGTAAGACAAGATAGGCACAGAGAGAGAGAGAGTGAGAGAGACAGACAGAGAGACTCAGAAAAAGAAAGAGAGAGACAGACAGAGAAAAACAGAGACAGACAGAGAGAGACAGAGAGAAACAGAGACAGACAGAGACAGAGAGAAACAGACAGAAAGAGAGAGACAGAGAGAGAGAGAAACAGACAGGGAGGGAGACAGAGAGAGATAGACAGGCAGAGAAACAGAGTTAGACAGAAGACAGACACAGTGAGACAGGCAGAGAGAGAGAGACAGAGATAGAGAGAAAGAGACAGACAGACAGAGAAAGAGACAGATAGAGAAAGACAAAGACAGACAGAGAGAGACAGAGAGAAACACAGAAAGAGAGAAGGTCCTAGCCGAGTAGCGATATAGTGACTTTTCTTTCATTTTCTCTTTCTTTTCTGGTTTTCTTTTCTTTTCTTTTTTTCTTTTCTTCTCTTCTCTTTTCTTTTCTTTTCCTTCTTTCTTTCTATTTATTTATTTAGAGACCGAATCTCACTCTGTCGTCCAGGCTGTAGTGCAATGGCACCATCCCGGGTCACTGCAACCTCTGCCTGCCAGGTTCAGGTAATTATCCTGCCTCAACCTCCCGAGTAGTTGGGATTACAGGTGCCTGCCCCACCGCGCCCAACTCAGTTTCGTATTTTCAGTAGAGACGGGGTTTCACCATGTTGACTAGGCTGGTCTTGAACTCCTGACCACGTGACCCACCCAACTCGGCCTCCCAAAGTGCTGGGATGACAGACGTGAGCCACTGCTTTCAGTGTACAGTGCCATTTATTAGAAATCACTCATGGGAACACGCACTTATAGGTCATGTGTAGATATTTTATTTATTTATTTATTTACTTATTTATTTATTTTTTGCACGGAAAGGTGGGGGGGATGGAGTTTCGCTCTTGCTGCCCAGGCTAGAGTGCAATGGCATAGGGGACTCAAAGAGTCAACCTATGGCAGAGAGGACACGTCATTCTGAGTGTAAGGGTCGCAGTGAAAGGTGGCAGGGCCGGCACTTTTAAAGGCTGAAATTCCTCCGGCTCAGGCCTGTCGTCCCAGCACATTGGGAGGCCCAGTAGGGCAAATCACTTCAGGTCAGGAGTTCAATACCAACGCGGCCAACATGGAGAAATCCCATCTCCACTAAAAATAGAAAAATTAGCCGTCTGTTGTGGTGTGCATCTGTAATCCCAGCTACCGAAGAAGAATCACTGGAACCCGGAAAGCAGAGGTTTCAGTGAGCCAAGAGAGCGCCACTGCACCACAGCCTGGGTGACAGAGCGAGAGAGACTCAGTACAAAAAAAAGAAACGAAGAAAAAAAGAAAGAACAGGCCCAAATACTACATTGTCGCTGAATGTTCCCCCAAATGGCCAGAAAACCCCTGACTCAGGTCAAGGAGGTGGTGTTTTGTTTCACTTCTCTCTATCTCTCTTTCCTTCTCTCCCTCTCTCTCTCTTTTTCCTCTAACTTTCATTTCTTGTTCAAGCATACATGTGCAAGATTGTTACATAGGTAAGCTTCTGATGGGAGGTTCAGTGTGCAGATGATTTCATCACCCAGACACTGAGCGCAGTACTCGACAGTTTTCATGTTTCGATCTGTTTTGGTTTCTCCTGAAGCTGTCTCTCTTTCCAACCCTCCTCCCTCAAGTAGGCTCCCGCGTCTCTCGTGTCCCTCGTTCTGCCCATGCAGAACTCTCATCTATAAGTTCCCACTTATGGATGAGAACACGCGGTATTTAACTGATTGTTGCTTTCATCTTCGGTGGTGGAGGTGAAAGAGGCATGACACTAAATTGACCCTTAGGACGTTCCCCTCTGTCCCCACCCCCACACCCCCTCCCCCTACACACCCTCATTCCTGCACATACTCCTCAAATGCAGGAAAGGAAGAAAGACAGAAATTAAATTAAGAGGTCAGCCTCCAAGGTGGTGGAGGGAGGGGATCTCAAAGGGTGAGCAAGCAATGGGGGTCGGGGGTATCTTGGCTGAGCTTGCAACAATGGGTGAAAGAGTTTCCAGCCCCACCACATCCCATAATCCTCAGCCGTAGCCAACCTCTGGGTGGGTTTGTGCCTGTAAAAGCTTCTGAATGGAGAGAAACCCATTCAAGTTCAAGACCAGCCTGACCAACATGGGGAAGCCCCGTCTGCACTAAAAATACAAAATCAGCCAGACGTGGTGGCGCATGCCTGCAGTCCCAGCTGCTGGGGAGGGTGACACAGGGGAATCGCTTGAACCCAGGAGGCAGAGGTTGTGGTGGGCCAAGATCGTGCCATTGCACTCCAGTCTGGGCAACCAGAGAGAAACTCTGTCTGGGGAAAAAATAAATAAATAAATAAATAAAAATTATCTGGGCACAGTGGCGTGTGCCTGTGGTCCCAGGTACTCTACTCTGGAGGCTGAGGTGGAAGGATCGCTTGAGTCCAGGAGCAACCACGATGCAGTGAGTGAGTTATGATGGCACCACTGCCAGGGTGACAGAGTGAGACGCTGCCTCTAAATCAGTTAATCAATCAATCAGATCACTAGAAGGCGCTGTCTGTGTCTTACTTTCAAAGCTTGTCTCTTTAGGCCAAGCAGGCATGGTGCCTCACGCCAGTAATCCCGGCACTTTGGGAGGCTGAGGCAGGAGGAAAGGAGGAAGGGAGAAAGGGAGGAAAGAAGAAAGGCAGGAAGGCAGTCAGCTAGGAAAGGAAGGAAGGAAGAAAGAAATAAGAAAGAAAGAAAGAAAGAAAGAAAGAAAGAAAGAAAGAAAGAAAGAAAGAAAGAAAGAAAGAAAGAGAGAGAGGGAGGGAGGGAGGGAGGGAGAAAAAGAGAGAAGAAAAGAGAAGAAAAAGAAAAGAAAAGAAAACGGGGAGGGGCATATCTCCTTGACTGGTGACTGCCCAGGATACAGCTGACTGAAGCCTCGACCTGTGGAGCCTCAAGTGTTCTTCTCCTTATCTCAGTCTCCCGAGTAGTTGCGACTACAGGCAGGTATTACCACGCAAAACTAATCTTATAATAATATTATAATTATTATTGAGACAGAGTCTCGCTCTGTCTCAATAATTGCCATGGCATGATCTCAGCTCACTGCAACCTCGGCCTCCCTAATTCAAGCAACTCGCCTGCCTCAGTCTCCTGAGTAGTTGTGATTACAAGCCTATACCACCAGAACTGGTAATTGTTCTATTTTTCATAGAGATGGGGTTTCACTATGTTGGCCAGCCTGGTCTTGAATTCCTGGCCTCAAGTGATCAACCCACCTTGGCCTCCCAAAGTGCTGGAATGACAGGCATGAGCCACTGTGCCCAGCCCAGATGATCTTTTTTATAAATTGTAGAGAAGGAGTTTTGTCAATCGCCGGGTGGAGGGTGGGGTGGGTTTTACTCAGACTGCGTACTGTGAAAATGGTAAATTAGTGTGGTTTGTGAATTAGATATGGAAATTGTGTGTGTGTGTGAGAGAGAGAGAGAGACCAATCCCACCATGAGGACGCGGAAATGGTGTTTGATTTGGGTACCTCTCTATTCACCTGTCTGTGTGTAGATGACTGAAGGTTCCACAAAGGAAGGTCAGCAGTATCTATTGAGCTGTTTCTCCCTCTCATGCGTCTCATGTGTGTGGTGGAGAAAGGAAAGAAAAGAGGTTCTGATGGGAAGTTGTCTTCATGTCTGAGGAGGCTGAAGGCAGGCTGACGGGACGGAGGACATCCTATGTGACATTTCCATACCTGGACACCCTTTACAATGCTGGGGCTGCCAGTCCACCCTGTATGTCAACATACCCCCAAGAACAGCATGGTCCGGGGTGGTCCAGTCTCATCCCATCCGGCCCACCCGGGGTATCTGGTGGAAGTCTTCACTGGAGGATTTGACACCATGGAATACTATGCAGCCATAAAAAATGATGAGTTCATGTCCTTTGTAGGGACATGGATGAAACTGGAAACCATCATTCTCAGCAAACTATCGCAAGGACAAAAAACCAAACACTGCATGTTCTCACTCATAAGTGGGAATTGAACAATGAGAACACATGGACACAGGAAGGGGAACATCAAACACCGGGGACTGTTGTGAGGTGGGGGAAGGGGGGAAGGATAGCATTAGGAGATATACCTAATTCTAAATGACGAGTTAATGGGTGCAGCACAAAAACATGGCACACGTATACATATGTAATAAACCTGTACGTTGTGCACATGTACCCTAAAACTTAAAGTATAATAATAATAAAATTTTAAAAAAAGAAAAAAGAAAGCATCATCGCAGTTCCCTTGGGGTCACCAGGCAACAGCCAGCCGGCAGAGGGTGGTGGGACATGAAGGGGGACGGGGCATCAGCCTCAGAGCTCGCTGGAAGGTGGCAGGTAGCCGGTGGGGGATGCTGAGCCAGAGACGTCTGGCAGGATATAGATCTGGAAGGTGCATCAGTCCTCTCCCATACCTCTCCCACGGAAAATCCCACAGCCGCGGTGGGAGCCTTGGCTGGGGGAGAAGCAGGGACAAGGGGGAGAGGGAAGGAGGCCCCCGGGAGGATTTAGCACAGAAAACCCACCCAGGCAAGCTCCCTCCGTCCTATCGGGTCCAAGGTACACCCTGGGAGGTGGCAAGAGAAACGTTCATCCCATACTTTTTGTCTTTCTCTTTATTTTTTTTTTGTCTTTTCCATTTTACAAGAGATGCTTATTTCAACAACCAGGCGGTGGATGTGACGGGAGAAGTGTCAAGGCCAGGACACCAACCTGATCAACTGAGCAACACAAGTAGGACAGCCCAGCTGAAAAAAATGAAAAAAAAAGGGGGGAGGAGGAGGAAAGAAAAGAAAAGAAAAAAGAAAAACAATCACCAAGAAAGTTAAATTTCTCTAATGATGTAGGGACAAAAAAGAGTGATTTCACGTCTTTTCCCACAACATGGATAGAGCTGGAAGCAAGTATGTACCCAGTGAACTGCCTTCTGCTTAAAAGTGGGAGGTAAACAGTGGGTACGCACACGGTCATCAAGATGGAAATAGCAGACACTCCAAAAGGGAGGAGGAGGACAACAGGGGGACGAGGGATGAATAAATCGCCCGTCAGAGAAAACGTTCGGCACGTGGGTATCGGATACACTGGAGGTCCACTTCTACATCCGGAGGCAGTAGTATGCTGATCTAACAAACAAGCAGGTACACCCCCTAAGTCTGTAAAATACCAAAACAACGACGACAGCACCAGCAGCAGCGGCAGCAACAACAGCAACAGAACAGAAGCTGGAACACAAAACAACCACCACCACCACCACAATCACCAGTTGGGGGTTGGGGGAGGGTGGCCGCGCTCCAGGCCTTCAGGCTCAGTCCCCTCGGGTTTAAAAAACAAAACAGCAGACTCATTCCTGCCTGTAGGCAGGAAAAATCCAATCAAAGTTCTCCATTGCTAGAAAGGGAAGTAGAATACGGAGAAGGGCTTATTGATCTTGTGATCGATCGCGGCCATACATGTAGGAAAAAATTAAATACAGACAGCAACATTTTCTACACTGTTCAAAAGCATCGTAGATCAGACGCACCACACTCCATGGGGCTTGTGCCACTAGAAAGAAAAGACAGGCCGGGCGCGATGGCTCATTCCTGTCATCCCAGCACTTTGGGAGGCTGAGGCGGGTGGATCACGAGGTCAGGAGATCGAGACCTTCCTCGCTAACACGGTGAAACCCTATCACTACTAAAAATGCAGAAAATTAGCTGGGCCTGGTGTGGGCGCCTGTAGTCCCAGCTACTCGGGAGGCTGAGGCAGGAGGATGGTATGAACCCGGGAAGCGCAGCTTGCAGTGAGCCAAGATAGAGCCACTACACTCTGGCCTGGGCTAAAGAGTGAGACTCCGTCTCAAAAAAAAAAAAAAAAAATCCAAGCATATTGCTGCATGCCTGTAGTCCCAGCTACTCAGGAGGCTGTGGTAGAACAATCACTTCACCCAGCAGTTTGAGGCTGCAGTGAGCTATGATCATGCCACTGCACTCTGGCCTGGGAGACAGAGCAAAACCCCTTCTCAAAACAAAGAGCAACCAAAAACTTTCAAGAATACTCAGAGATAGTGTAGGTTTGGTTCCAGACAACCACAATAAGGCAAATGTTACAATCAAATTAGTCACATAAACATTTTGTTTCCCAGTACTTATAAAAGTTATGCATAAACTGTGTTGTAGTCTAATGAGTATTTAATAATTATTAATTAATTAATTAGTAATCACATTATGTCTAAAAATCCATGTACATACCTTAACTTAAAATACCTCATTGCTGAAAAATACTAATGAATATCTGAACCTTACCAAGTCATAATCTTTTTGCTGGTGAGTGAAGGGGTGGCCTGCTCCTCCACACTTGTGGGTATTTCTAGTCAAGTGGGACGAGAGACTGAGAAAATAAGTAAGACAAAGAGACAAAGTATAGAGAAGCAATAGTAGGCCCAGGGGACTGGCACTCAGCATACCAAGGACCTGCACAGGCACCGGCCTCTGAGTTCCCTCAGTTTTTATTGCTTATTATTTTCATTATTTCAGCAAAAAGGAATGTAGTAGGAGAGCAGGGTGATAATAAGGAGAAGGTTTTATTGCTTATTATTTTCATTATTTCAGCAAAAAGGAATGTAGTAGGAGAGCAGGGTGATAATAAGGAGAAGTTTTCATTGCTTATTATTTTCATTATTTCAGCAAAAAGGAATGTAGTAGGAGAGCAAGGTGATAATAAGGAGAAGGTCAGCAAAAAACTTGTGAGCAAAATAATCTACGTCAATTAAGTTCAAGGGAAGGTACTATGACTGGACGTGCACGTAAGCCAGATTTATGTTTCTCTCCACCCAAACATCTCAGTGGAGTAAAGAATAACAAAGCAGCATTACTGCAAACATTTCTGCCCTCCCATCATAGGGCGGATTTTCTCCTATCTCAGAATTGAACAAATGTACAATTGGGTTTTATACTGAGACATTCAGTTCCCAGGGGCAGGCAGGAGACAGTGGCCTTCCTCTATCTCAACTGCAAGAGGCTTTCCTCTTTTACTAATCCACCTCAGCACAGACCCTTAACGGGTGTCGGGCTGGCGGACAGTCACGTCTTTCTCATCCCATGAGGCCATATTTCAGACTTTCACATGGGGAGAAACCTTGGACAATATCCCGCTTTCAAGGGCAGAGGTTCCTGCGGCTTTCTGCAGTGCATTTTGCCCCTCGTTTATTAAGATTAGAGAATGGGGATGACTTTTACCAAGTATAATGCTTGTAAACATTTTGTTAACAAGGCACGTCCTGCACAGCCCTAGATCCCTTAAACCTTGATTTCATACAACGCATGTTTTTGTGAGCTCCAGGTTGGGTCTGAGTGGCTGGGACAAAGTGGCTGGGGCAAAGCGGCTGGGGCAAAGCTACAAATTAACAACATCTCACCAAAGTAATTGTTTAAAGTACAAGTCTTTTTCAAAATGGAGTCTCTTATGTCTTTTCTTTCTATATAGACACAGGAACAGTCTGATCTCTCTTTCCTTTCTCTACAGTGAGGGTCTTGCCTCTATGTTGATGGCTGCTGACTGATCAGTATGGGGGCTGCTGAAGTTTGGGTACCTGTGTCAATTTCTTAAAACAATGAAGTTTGTTCCTTTCACAAAAGATTTCCCTGTAGCATGTGATGCTGTTTGATAACATTTTATCCACAGTAGAACTTCCTTCAAAATTGAGTAAACCCTCTCAAACCCTGCTGCTGCTTTATCCACTAGGTTTATGGAATATTCTAAATCCTTTGTTGTTATTTCAACAATGTTCATAGCATCTCCACCTGGAGTAGATTCCATCTCAAGAAAATATTTTCTTTGCTCATCCATAAGAAGCAGCTCCCCACTTGTTCAAGTTTCATCATGAGTTTACAGCAATTTAATCTCATCTTAAGGCCCTAATTCTAATTCTGATTGTCGTGCAATTTCTACCACATCTGTAGGGACTTCCTCCACTGACATCCTGAGCCCTCAAAGTCATCCATGAGGGCTGGAATCAACTTCTTCCAAACACCTCTTATGTTGATATTTCAACCTCCTCCCATCAAACACAAATGTTCTTAATGGCATTTGCTATTAAGGACATTTGTGATTCACAGGAGGAGTTTGAAATATCATGAAGGGATTAATGGTGAAACCTTTCCAAAAGGTTTTCAATTCAGTTTATCCAGACTCATCAAAGAAATTACTATCTATGACAGCTATACCTTTACAAAATGCATTTATTATTTAAGAAAAACACTTGAAAGTCAAAACCACTCTTTGATCCACAGGCTGAAGGATAGATATTGTATTAGCAGCCATGAACATAACATTAATTTCCAAGTACATCTCCATCTAAGCTTCTGGGTAGCTAGGAGAATTATTAATAAGCAGCAATCTTTTTTCCTTTTTTCTTTTCTTTCCTTTTTTTTTTTCTCCTTTATATAGTTTCCCTCTTGTTGCCCAGGTTGGGGGGCAGTTGCGTGGTCTTGGCTCACTGCAACTTCCGCCTCCAGGGTCCAAGCCATTCTTCTCTGTCAGCCTCCCAAGTAGCTGAAATTACAAGTACATCCACCATGCCCGGCTAATTTTTTGTATTTTTATTAGACATGGGGTTTCATAATTTTCGCCAGGCTGGTCTCCAACTTCTGATCTCAGGTGATCCAACCACTTCGGCCTCCCAAAGTGCAGGGATTATAGGTGTGAGCCACTGCACCAGGACAAGCAGCAATCCCTTTAAAGGACTCTTTTTTTTTTTCTGAGCAGTAGGTCTCAATAGTGGGATTAAAATATTCAGTAAACCATACTGTTAACAGTTGTGTTGTCACTCAGACTGTGATGTTCCATTTCTAGAGCACAGAAAGAATAGATTTTGAATAATTCTTAAGAGCACTGAGATTTTCAGAGTGGTCAATGAGCATTGGCTCTAACTTAAAGTCACCAACTGCAGTGGTCCTCAAAGACAGTCAGCCCATCCTTTGAAGTTTTGAAGCCAAGTGTTGAAGTCTCTCTAACGATGAAAATTTTACATCTTCAGTAAGCTTAATCATTTCTAGCTCTTTACTTAAAGTGAGAGACCTGCAATTCTTCCTTCCATTTGAGCTCTTTGAGGCCACTGTGGTTACTAATTAACACCCCCAGTGGGTGTCATCCTCCTCACTCCTCAATCGAGTTCCCCCACATCTCTGCGTGGGGAACGGGGCTTTCTGCATCACACACTCCCTGAATGCCTGGGGCTCTCCCACAGGGCGCTTTCGTGACCCAGGGAGCAAGGGCCGTCCCCCCGCTCCAGCCCAGCCTGGCTGTGCAGGCAGAAGGAATCTCTCAACCTGCCATTGCACGTGGGAATTTTTGTGTTCACTGCCCTGGCTCCTCTGGAAGTAGAACTGTCCCACCCTCAGACACCTTGGTGGCCTCCACACCCCAACAAATGCCAGGAGGATGAGGATCCGCAGCATGGCGGCCTGCTGGGTGCGTGCTCAGTGGGACAGCTTGGGCCCCCTCAAGCTGAGTCACAGGGGCAAGGTGTGTTTGCACCACCCACGTCCCACCGGAGTCTGTGGTGGGTCTGGAGCCCCAGGTCGCCAGGGCGGTGTGGGAAACCAAAGAAGGGGCACCTCCACCTCCGAAGCTAGTGACCCAAGAGGCCTCCGCATCAAGCACAGATGCAAGCCATCCAGGCACCTCTCAACCGCTTCAGGAGCCGGGGCGCTCGTCTACACTCACCTCCAGCCTGTTAGATGAGATCCTGTCAACCCCAGAGTTTCAGCAAAAGGCACAACCTTTCCTAGATCCGGCGCCACTGGGGAAGCTGAAGGAAGTGGAAGAGCCCGCTCCACTGGAACCACTCCTCAGCCAGGAAGAACACCAGGCTCTGCTGGAGAAACTTTAAGACGCGAGGTTGGGGCGGGGTGGGGGCAGGGCGGCGGCCTCTCTTTCTCGGTGAACCTCTGACTCGGTATGGAGAGGTGTGTCTTCCCTTCCAGCTGACCTGCCTAGGATCTCTGAGTTCCAGGTCCCATGAGAGACTCCACTCAGAGGAGGGCTGTCATTCTTTCCTGAGCATCCCGGGGATCCCAGGGCCCGTCCAGGTACCAGGAGGTGGAGTGTCTACTGCTCATGCGCGGGTTAGCAGGCAGCAGCCTAGGTTTTCTAACCAGCTCAGGCGGAGCTCTCATCCCTTCCCTCTTGTGCCCCCGCCGCGTTCTTCAGTGGGGCGGGCGGAGACCTCCATCCCGGGAAACACTGTCCAGGGCAGGTGCCAAGCCTACTCTTCTTTCCGCGTCTCGCCACCTCTGTCTCCCCGCCCCTCCGTCACTCGCCTACCCTCACCCAGCCAGTTTTCTTGACATCACCGTGGAGTTCCTGACAGCTAAATGCAGACCCGAGACCACGCGCAAACAGGGGTACTGCCCTTTATACGCGAGAGGGAACTCAGGCAAAGATGGGGAGAGGAACGGAGACAGAAAGGGAGGGAGCGATGGAGGGAGAAAAGAACGGATGGACCCAGGGACCTTGGAAGGTTTGGAGGGATAGGAGGGAGAGAGGGAAGGAGGAAGGGAGGGAGGAAGGGAGGAACTGAGGGAGGGACGGAGGGAAAGAGGGATGGAGGGTGGGAGCAAGAAACAAAGAGGGGAAGGCAGAGAGAAAAGCGGTCTTCTTCCTCCAGGACCAGCAGGATCTTGCACTCCGGGAAAATGTTGGGTGCCCAGGGCAGGCTAAGGGCTCGGCCCACAGCCCCGTCGGTCTGCGGGGCTCTCACCGGCCCTCTGGATCGCCAGCCTAGGTTACTTCATCTGGGAGCGATTCAGACAAATTTCGTCTCCAAAGGAATAAGTGAATTACCCAGAGAGTAATGAGCCGAGACTCGGGTGATTGTCCATTTTTCATCCACATGGTTCACAGATGAGATAGCCCCACGTTGAGCCTGCAACGGAGCGTGAGGTGGATAGTCCCGCCCACACAGGAGTCGGCCCACTCAGACCAAATGAACCATGGTTTCGGGTTACACGTTCCTTTGTCTTCTGCAAGGGGGCCTGTTGCTCTTATGTCTCTAGCCCCCGAAAGCGTGAACATTTTGACAGTTTGTTTCCCGAGCTCTGTAGGGACACAGAAACCTCAAGAGAATAGTGGAAAAGCAGCATCGTGTTTTCGCTCTCCTTTCCAGTTTCCTCTTTGGAAACAGGTCGTAGTGGAGACTCCCCATTTCTTAGGAAACAGGAAACCATCGTCAGGCCGTTATGCACCGGGCGTTTCTTTTCTCTGTAGTTTTGCTCTCGTTTTCTACATGAAAATGAACGAGATTCGTAAGGAATCAGAAAAGAATTTATGGTACACAAGTCTTCACTACTGTTGCATTCCACTTTGAAATCACTTTGAGCTAAAACAACAGTTTTCCAAGATTTAAACAAAAATAGATTTTATAAAAGGGATTCTTTTATTCACTCAATACATAATGTAAGTTACTGAGAGTAACAAGTGATATTTTTTCCACTATAATTTGCTCTGATGAAAGAAATAATTCTTTTAACTCCTCACAAATGCTACATTTTCAGGACTAAAGGAATTATCAGTAGGCATTCTTTCTTCTTGATCTAAGTTATTTGTCTCTAAAATATGTCAAGTAAGCTTTTAAAGATTCAGGGAGGGGCAGTTTCACGATTTTTTCTCTCAGTAAATTTCGAAGTTACTCCTCTGGCTTCATCGCTTCACTGTGATCTTTTTCTTCCTCTTCTTTGCTATCTTCTTCCATTTTTTCATCCTCCTCACTGTCTAGAGGCTGAGGAATAAGCTGATTACCCACAAATACGTAAGGGGTAATTCTCTGTTTAACTCTCTTTCTTTCCTTTTGGGTGGAGCCCTTTGAGGAATGCCCTTGACCTGCATCTCATCATTTATGAAATTTCTAAGTGTGGGTCGCATGTAAATACGAGCCAAGTCCTGTAGATTCCTGACAGTGATTCCTTACAGATTTGCAGTTGTGAGGGTTAGATTTAATTTTATATGTTTTAAATAATAGTTAAACTTATGTAACCTGATCTGAATTTGCATTTCCTCTAAGAAAACTTCATTTATCTAATAAGGAAATCAAATGATTGTAGACCTATTTACCTTAATTTTGTTGCAATCACTGTTGCTGGGTTGCTGTATATATATTCCAGGCAATATATGACTGTAATAACAATACAAAATACTGAATAATTCAGCTTGCATAAATCCCACAAATTTTATGAAATTTCACAGCACAGCTACTTTTGCTTTTAAATCTCTTTCCAAAAGACACGAGTAATATATGGACTTCTTTCATAGAGATATTAAGAGCAAAGCAAGTGAATTATTAAAATAGGAAGTATGTACTTAACACAACTTTTTATATGGACCCTTTACATTTTCAGTATTTTAAAAAATGAGGTTATCTTAACTCTCTAGAATTTTTTTATTATTATTATACTTTAAGTTTTAGATTACATGTGCAAAATGTGCAGGTTAGTTACGTATGTATACATGTGTCATGCTGGTGTGCTGCACCCATTTAGCACTCGACATTTAGCATTAGGTATATCTTCTAAATTTAACCCACCACCCTCCGCCCACCCGACGACATTCCCCAGAGTGTGATGCTCACCTTCCTGTGTCCGTGTGTTCCCATTGTTCAATTCCCACCTATGAGTGAGAACATGCAGTGTTCGGTTTTTTGTCCTTGGGATAGTTTACTGAGAATGATGATTTCCAATTTCATCCATGTCCCTACAAAGGACATGAACTCATCATTTTTTATGGCTGCATAGTATTCCATGGTGTATATGTGCCACGTTTTCTTAATCCACTGTTGGACATTGGGGTTGGTTCCAAGTCTTTGCTATTGTGAATAATGCTGCAATAAACATACTTGTGCATGTGTCTTTATAGCAGCATGATTTATAGTCCTTTGGGTATATACCCAGTAATCGGATGGCTGGGTCAAATGGTATTTCTAGTTCTAGATCCTTGAGGAATCACCACACCGACTTCCACAATGGTTGAACTAGTTTACAATCCCACCAACAGTGTAAAAGTATTCCTATTTCTCCACATCCTCTCCAGCACCTGTTGTTTCCTGACTTTTTAATGATCGCCATTCTAACTGGTGTGAGATGGTATCTCTTTGTGTTTTTGATTTGCATTTCTCTGATGGCCAGTGATGGTGAGCATTTTTTTCATGTGTTTTTTGGCTGCATAAATGTCTTCTTTTCAGAAGTGTCTGTTCATGTCCTTCGCCCACTTTTTGATGGGGTTGTTTGTTTTTTTCTTGTAAATTTGTTTGAGTTCATTGTAGATTGTGGATATTAGCCCTTTGTCAGATGAGTAGGTTGAGAAAATTTTCTCCCATTTTGTAGGTTGCATGCTCACTCTGATGGTAGTTTATTTTGCTGTACAGAAGCTCTTTAGTTTAATTATGTCCCATTTGTCAATTTTGCCTTTTGTTGCCATTGCTTTTGGTGTTTTAGACATGAAGACTTTGCCCATGCCTGTGTCCTGAATGGTAATGCCTAAGTTTCCTTCTGGGGTTTTTATGGTTTTAGGTCTAATATTTAAGTCTTTAATCCATATTGAATTATTTTTTGTATAAGGTGTAAGGAAGGGATCCAGTTTCAGCTTTCTACATATGGCTAGCCAGTTTTCCCAGCACCATTTATTAAATAGGGAATCCTTTCCCCATTGCTTGCTTTTGTCAGGTTTGTCAAAGATCAGATAGCTGTATGTATGCGGCATTATTTCTGAGGGTTCTGTTCTCTTCCACTGATCTATGACTCTCTTTTGATACCAGTACCATGCTGTTTTGGTTACTGTAGCCTTGTAGTATAGTTTGAAGTCAGGTAGCGTGATGCCTCCAGGGTTGCTCTTTTGGCTTAGGATTGACTTGGCAATGTGGCTCTTTTTTGGTTCCATATGAACTTTGAAGTAGTTTTTTCCAATTCTGTGAAGAAAGTCATTGGTAGCTTGATGGGGATGGCATTGAATCTATAAATTACCTTGGGCAGAGTGGCCATTTTCACGATATTGTTTCTTCCTACCCATGAGCTTGGAATTTTCTTCCATTTGTTTCTATCCTCTTTTAATTCAATGAGCAGTGGATTGTAGTTCTCCTTGAAGTGGTCTTTCATGTCCCTTGTAAGTTGGATTCCTAGATATTTTATTCTCTTTGAAGAAATTGTGAATGGGAGTTCACTCATGATATGGCTCTGTTAGTCTGTTATTTGTGTATAAGAATGCTTGTGATTTTTGTACATTGATTTTGTATCCTGACACTTTGCAGAAGTTTCTTATCAGCTTAAGGAGATTTTAGGCTGAGACAATGGGGTTTTCTAGATATATAATCGTGTCATCTGCAAACAGGGACAATTTGACTTCCTCTTTTCCTAATTGAATACCCTTTATTTCCTTCTCCTGCCTAATTGCCCTAGCCAGAACTTCCAACTCTATGTTGAATAGAGGTGGTGAGAGAGGGCATCCCTGTCTTGTGTCAGTTTTCAAAGGGAATTCTTCCAGTTTTTGCCCATTCAGTATGATATTGGCTGTGGGTTTGTCATAGACAGCTCTTATTATTTTGAGATATGTCCCATCAATACCTAATTTATTGAGAGTTTTTAGCATGGAGGGTTGTTGAATTTTGTCAAAGGACTCTTCTGTATCTATTGAGATAATCATGTGGTTTTTGTCTTTCATTGTGTTTATATGCTGGATTATATTTATTGATTTGTGTATATTGAACCAGGCTTGCATCCCAGGGATGAAGCCCACTTGATCATGGTGGATAAGCTTTTTGATGTGCTGCTTTATTTGGTTTGCCAGTATTTTATTGAGGATTTTTACATCAATGTTCATTACGGATATTGGTCTAAAATTCTATTTTTTTGTTGTGTCTCTGCCCAGCTTTGGTATCAGGATGATGCAGGCCTCATAAAATGAGTTATGGAGGATTCCCTCTTTTCCTATTGATTGGAATAGTTTCCGAAGGAATGGTGCCAGTTCCTCCTTGTACCTCTGGTAGAATTCGGCTGTGAATCCATCTGGTCCTGGACTTTTTTTGGTTCGTAAGCTATTGATTATTGCCTCAATTTCAGAGCCTGTTATTTGTCTATTCAGAGATTCAACATCTTCCTGGTTTAGTCTTGGGAGGGTGTATGTATCGAGGAATTTATCCATTTCTTCTACATTTTCTAGTTTATTTGCATAGTGGTGTTTGTAGTATTCCCTGATGGTAGTTTGTATTTCTGTGGGATTGGAGATTGTATCCCCTTTATCATTTTTATTGCATCTATTTGATTCTTCTCTGTTTTTTTCTTTATTAGTCTTGCTAGCGGTCTGTCAATTTTCTTGGTCCTTTCAAAAAACCAGCTCCTGGATTCATTAATTTTTTGAAGGGTTTTTTGTGTCTCTATTTCCTTCAGTTCTGCTCTGATTTTAGTTATTTCTTGCCTTCTGCTAACTTTTGAATGTGTTTGCTCTTGCTTTTCTAGCTCTTTTAATTCTGATGTTAGGGTGTCAATTTTGGATCTTTTCTGCTTCCTCCTGTGGGCATTTAGTGCTATAAATTTCCCTCTACACTGCTTTAAATGTGTCCCAGAGATTCTGGTATGTTGTGTCTTTGTTGTCATTGGTTTCAAAGAACATCTTTATTTCTGCCTTCATTTTGTTATGTATGCAGTAGTTATTCAGGAGCAGGTTGTTCAGTTTCCATGTAGTTGAGCAGTTTTGAGTGAGTTTCTTAATCCTGAGTTCTAGTTTGATTGCACTGTGGTCTGAGACACAGTTTGTTACGATTTCTGTTCTTTTACATTTGCTGAGGAGAGATTTACTTCCAACTATGTGGTCAATTTTTGAATAGGTTTGGTGCTGAAAAAATGAATATTCTGTTGATTTGGAGTGGAGGGTTCTGTAGAAGTCTATTAGGTCCACTTGGTGCAGAGCTGATTTCAATTCCTGGGTATCCTTGTTAACTTTCTGTCTCGTTGATCTGTCTAATGTTGACAGTGGGGTGTTGAAGTCTCCCATTATTAATGTGTGGGAGTCTAAGTCTCTTTGTAGGTCACTCAGGACTTGCTTTATGAATCTGGGTGCTCCTGTATTGGGTGCATATATATTTAGGATAGTTAGCTCTTCTTGTTGAATTGATCCCTTTACCATTATGTAATGGCCTTCTTTGTCTCTTTTGATCTTTGTTGGTTTAAAGTCTGTTTTATCAGAGACTAGGATTGCAACCCCTGCCTTTTCTTGTTTTCCATTTGCTTGGTAGATCTTCCTCCATCCTTTTATTTTGAGCTTATGTGTGTCTCTGCACGTGATATGGGTTTCCTGAATACAGCAGACTGATGGGTCTCCACTCTTTATCCAGTTTGCCAGTCTGTGTCTTTTAATTGGAGCATTTAGTCCTTTTACATTAAAAGTTAATATTGCTATGTGTGAATTTGATCCTGTCATTATTATGTTAGCTGGTTATTTTGCTCGTTAGTTGATGCAGTGTCTTCCTAGCCTCGATGGTCTTTACAATTTGGCATGATTTTGCAGTTGCTGGTACTAGTTGTTCCTTTCCATGTTTAGTGCTTCCTTCAAGATCTCTTTTAGGGCAGGTCTGGTGGTGACAAAATCTCTCAGCATTTACTTGTCTGTAAAGTATTTTGTTTCTCCTTCACTTATGAATATTAGTTTGGCTGGATATGACATTCTGGGTACAAATTCTTTTCTTTAAGAATGTTGAATATTGGCCACCACTCTCTTCTGGCTTGCAGAGTTTCTGCTGAGAGATTCACTGTTAGTCTGATGGACTACCCTTTGTGCATAACCCGACGTTTCTCTCTGGCATCCCTGAACATTTTTTCCTTCATTTCAACTTTGGTGAATCTGACAATTATGTGTCTTGGAGTTGCTCTTCTCGAGGAGAATCTTTGTGGCGTTCTCTGTATTTCCTGAATCTGAATGTTGGCCTGCCTTGCTAGATTGGGGAAGTTCTCTTGGATAATATCCTGCAGAGTGTTTTCCAACTTGGTTCCATTCTCCCCGTCACTTTCAGGCACACCAATCTGACTTAGATTTGGTCTTTCCACATAGTCCCATATTTCTTGGAGGGTTTGTTCGTTTCTTTTTATTCTTTTTTCTCTAAACTTCCCTTCTCGCTTCATTTCATTCATTTCATCTTCCATCACTGATACCCTTTCTTCCAGTTGATTGCATTGGCTCCTGGGACTTCTGCACTCTTCACGTAGTTCTCAAGCCTTGGATTTCAGCTCCATCAGCTCCTTTAAGCACTTCTCTGTATTGTTTATTCTAGTTATACATTCGTCTAATTTTTTTCAAAGTTTTTTTTAACTTCTTTGCCTTTGGTTTGTATTTCCTCCTGTAGCTCACAGTAGTTTGATCATCTGAAGACTTCTCTCAACTCGTCAAAATCATTCTCCCTCCAGCTTTGCTCCGTTGTTGATGAGGAACTGAATTCCTTTGGAGGAGGAGAGGCACTCTGCTTTTTAGAGTTTCCAGTTTTTCTGCTCTGTTTTTTCCCCATCTTTGTGGTTTTATCTCCTTTTGGTCTTTGATGATGGTGATGTACAGATGGGTTTTTGGTGTGGATGTCCTTTCTGTTTGTTAGTTTCCTTCTAACAGACAGGACCCTCAGCTGCAGGTGTGTTGGAGTTTGCTAGAGGTCCACTCCAGACGCTGTTTGCCTTTGTAACAG
The DNA here is from genome assembly GCF_028885625.2 of Pongo pygmaeus. Taxonomy (NCBI): domain Eukaryota; kingdom Metazoa; phylum Chordata; class Mammalia; order Primates; family Hominidae; genus Pongo; species Pongo pygmaeus. The sequence goes on from NC_072390.2 coordinate 10,734,791, forward strand.
CAGCGGTGGCTGCAGAAAAGCAGATTTTCATGAACCACGAATGCTGCTGTCTGATCGTCCCTCTGGAAGTTTTGACTCAGAAGAGTACCCGGCCGTATGAGGTATCAGTCTGCCCCTACTGGGGGGTGCCTCCCACTTAGGCTGCTTGGAGTTCAGGGGTCAGGAACCCACTTAAGGGGGCAGTCTGCCCGTTCTCAGATCTCCAGCTGCGTGCTGGGAGAACCATTGCTCTCTTCAAAGCTTTCAGACAGGGACATTTAAGTCTGCAGAGGTTACTGCTGTCTTTTTGTTTGTCTGTGCCCTGCCCCCATAGGTGGAGCCTATAGAGGCAGGCAGGCCTCCTTGAGCTGTGGTGGGCTCCACCCAGTTCGAAGTTCCCAGCTGCTTTGTTAACCTACGCAAGCCTGGACAATGGCGGCACCCCTCCCCCAGCCTCACTGCCGCCTTGCAGTTTGATCTCAGACTGCTGTGCTAGCAATCAGTGAGACTCCGTGGGTGTAGGACCCTCTGAGCCAGGTGCGGGATATAATCTCCTGGTGTGCCGTTTTTTAAGCCTGTCAGAAAAGTGCAGTATTAGGGTGGGAGTGACCCGATTTTCCAGGTCCATCTGTCACTCCTTTCTTTGACTAGGAAAGGGAACTCCCTGACCCCTTGCACTTCCTGATTGAGGCAATGCCTAGCCCTGCTTCGGCTTGCACACGGTGTGCTGCACTCACTCCCCTGCGCCCACTGTCTGGCACTCTCTAGTGAGATGAACCCGGTACCTCAGATTGAAATTCAGAAATCACCCGTCTTCTGTGTCAGTCACGCTGGGAGTTGTAGACTGCAGCTGTTCCTATTTGGCTATCTTGGCTGCGCTGACTCTCTAGAATTTTTAAATTATATTTAGAATTGTTTTTTCTATAGTTCACTGTATAAAGTATTTGTTTTTTTTTAAAAAAGGAAAATCATCATTATATGTGACTCTTGATAGGCCACAGAACAAGTGAATGAGCATGAGTGAGACCACTTTCTTAGATGTCTGTAAGTAGCAGGGCCATGGTAGACCTGCTCAGTGGATGCACTTTAGCAGATGAAACTTCTAGTTTACCTGAATACTTATCCTTGACAAGGTAGGGCTGAGCCTACACTTGCTTTGGATCTTTCTAGTACAAGAAATATTCACAGAAATTGTATCTAGATACCTTTTGTTCAGAAAATCCTGTTCAGAATCATAGTGTAATCTTTGGGACTCATGCCCTGCTCATTTGACTTCTTCCCATATTTTTTATGTTTCTTTTGGTAAAACTATAATGGTTTTCATTTTTTACTTAATATCACACAATTAAACTGTCCATATTTGAGCTTTATTGTAGCTTATCAGTGATAAAAAACAGGTATTAATTGCCATTGTTTGCTTGTTTGTTTTCCTAATAAGGCCTGAAAACAGCCATTCCTTATTAAGAAAGTGTGCAATGTAACATATTTGCTAGAGTTACATGGATTATATATTTCTTAAAGGGAAAAATTTGAGAGTATCATGGATTACCACCAGGATTATTCTTATAGTAGTTGCTCAGATTTGGTTAAGGAAGCCCAATCAAAGTATAGTGAAAGGATTATTATCTCTCTGCTAATATTAAGATATTGTTTCAAAAATCTCAGCCCCAATAATTCCACAACATCTGAAAACAAGTGTTTGTGATCATGTGTAAGCATGAAATTGTTCCAAGTAAGTGAGGATATTTTAGTTATGTGAAAGGCAGTATCAATGGAAGGTTATTTGTTTTACACCAGTGGCTAGGATGGTGGAATTGGGGTTATTTCTACAGTTATTCTTAGAAGATTGCTAAACTGCTAAGAAATGCCCCATACGATTTGTATCTAGGAAAGAAAAAAATCAGTATCATACTGTTGTCATCTGTCAGAAATGTTCATTTTATTCTGAATTAAATGTGGCTTTTGAAGTTATCTTGAATTCCTGGTGACCACATGTTTTTATCTGGAAAACCTGGGGAAAGTTGTCTGTCCCATCTACCCTGCTGTTTTGTTTTTTTTTTTTCTCGGTTGGAACTGCTGTTTAGATGATGCTTTTACTATGCAGGAGAGAGTTTTTGTTAAGGATATATTTGAAGATTGGGTTTTCCATAATGTCTTTCATTCTTTGACTTTGGCAAAGTGTACAGTAGATTTTCATGATCATTGCATACTTCTTGTCACTGAAATGTATTTTTATGTTTTTAAATGCATTCATTTTACACTTGTGACTTTATTATTGACTTTAAGAGGCAGAAATAAAAAAACAAAATTAAATAAAAAAGAAAATGAATGCGATCCACACACTTGCATGTGTGAGACTATCACGGCAACAGCAACACCCACAGGCGTTGCCGCCTCCACAGAGAGGGCATGAAAAACTCAAGACTATCATGGATGTTCAGTTCTACACTCCACCCTTCCAAGGTGGTTTCTCCCTGAAATCGTGTGTGAGCCCAGAGAGAAACTTCCAGTTTCCATAGAATTCTGGAGAACTCAGAGAGCCAGCCCCGGAAGCCCCCCTTTCCTGGCCGATGTGGCCCCACCTTCACCTAACACACATGGCCCTGTGTCTGTGGTCTCTGGCTTCAGAGGGCGGGTTATCCAGGGCCCTTGGGTACTCATGCATATTCGTGAAGGGGTGAAGCTGGTGGGTCTTTATAAGTGCCACTGGCTGGGTCGGACTCCTGACTGGACCTGTGTGCAGCACAAAGGCCAACTGAGGTGCACAGGAGCTGCCGGCCACTCTCTGCCCTTGTCTTTCTGTGAAATTCCGGCCAGGTGCTCCCACGATGGCTCTCCCAACACCTTCTGACAGCCCCTTCCCTGCGGAAGCCTGAGGACGAGGACGGCAAAGGGACTCGTTTGTAACCTGAACGAAAAATGTGCCCTGCCAGCATGCTTTGAGTGGAATCCTTACCTGAACTGGCCAGAGAGACCTACCTTTTACAGTCCAGGATTCAGATTTCGTGTCAGAATCGAAGGTTCAGGCATCCAAGCCAGGGTGGCAGGGAACCCACGCACACAGATGGCCTGTGCAATGTGGCCCCCAAGGGTGCCACCGTCCTTCCTTGGTCGCCTTCACCCCCACTAGGGCGTGGGGTACAGGGGGCTTTCCTTAGCCAGGCAGCAAGGGTCACCCCTCTGCTGCAGCCCAGCGAGGCTTCCCAGGCAGAAGGAATCTCCCAACCTGCCGTGGAACACGGGGATTTTGGGTTTGCTATCCTGGCTCCTTCGGAAGTGGCGCTGACCCACCCTCAGACACCTGGGTGACCTCAGCACCCAAACAGATGGCAGGGGGACCAGGATCCACACTACGGTGGCCTTCTGGGTGTTGCTCAATGGGACAGCTTGGGCCGCTCACGCTGAGTCAAACAGATGGCAGGGGGACCAAGACCCACAACAAGGCGGCCTTCTGGGTACCTGCTCAGTGGGACAACCTGAGCCGCTCAGGCTGAGTCACAGGAGCAAGGTGTGCTTGCACCGCACACGTCCCACATAAGTCCGTATTGGGGCTGGGGCCAGGGTCTCCAAGTCACCAGGGCACGTGGGGATGCTAAGCCGAGGCACATCTACCTCTGCAGCTCGTGCCCATGAAGGCCTCTGCGTGTCGGAAGCAGATGTAAGCCATTCAGACACCCTCCCAACCGCTTCAGGAGCTGGAGCGTTCATCTGCACTCACATCCGCCCAGCTATATGAACTCCTGTCGACCCCAGAATTTCAGCAAAAGGCACATCCTTTCCTAGCAGCAGAGCCACTGGGGGAGTTGAAGGACGTGGAAGAGCCCACTTTTCTGGAACCACTCTTCACCCAGGAAGAACACTGGGCTCAGTTGGAGGAGCTTTAGGACGCAGGGTTGGGAAAGGATGGGGACAGGGGGGTGGCCCTTCTTTCGCGGTGAACCTCTGGCTCGGTATGGAGACCTGTGTCTTCCCTTCCAGCTGACCTGTCTAAGATTCCTGAGTCCAGGTCCGGCAAGAGACTCCACAGAAAGGAGGGCTGTCATTCTTTTCTGAGCATCTCAGGGATTTCAGAGCCAGCACAGGTACTCAGAGATAGGCCGTCTACTGCCCATGCGTGGGTCGGCGGGCAGCAGGCTAGGGTTTGGGACCAGCCCAGGCAGGGCTCTCATCCGTTCCCCAGCCCCCCTACACCTTGTACCCCCCCTCCCCCGCGTTCTTCAGTGGTGTAGGCGGAGACCTCCACCCCGGGAAACACCGGCCGGGGCAGTGGACAGGCCTGCTCTCTTTTCCGCGGCTCAACTCCACTGCCTCACCGCTCTACCATCACTCGAGCACCCGTGCCCTGCCATACTCCCTGGCATCACGTGGAGTGCCTGGCAACTAAATGTAGACCCCGAGATCTCTCACAACCTGTGGTTCTGCTCTTTCTAGGCGGGAGGGAAGCCAGGCAGAGATGGGGAAAGGAACGGAGACAAAGTGAGAGGGAGTGACAGAGGGAGGAAAGGACGGATGAACGGAGGGACATTGGAAGGGATGGAGGGAGGGAGGGAAAGAAAAAGAGAAGAATGGAGGGAGAGAAGGATGGAGAAATGGAGGTATGGATGGAGGGAGAGAGGGAAGGAGAGAAGAACAGAGGGAGGGAGAGAGGGAGAGAAGGAAGAATAGAGGGAAGGATGGACAGAGGGAGAAAAGGAGCAAGAAACAGAGAAGGGAAGGCAAAGAGAAAAGCTGTCTTTTGCCTCCAGGACCAGCAGGACCTCAAACTCTGGGAAAATGTTGGGTGCCCAGTGCAGGCTGAGTGCTCAGCCAAAGGCCGTGTAGGCCGACGGTGCCCTCACCAGCCCTCGGGATTGTCAGCTTGGGTTACTTCATCTGGGAGCGATTCAGACGAATTCTACCTCCCAAGGAATGAGCGAATTCCCCAAAGAGCAGAGCTGAGACTCAAATGGTTGTCTGTTTTTAATCCATATGGCTCACAGATAGCATATCCCCACGCTAAGCCTGCAACAGAGCACGAGGCAGATACTCCCATCCACACAGGAGTCACACTCAAGCCAAGTGAACCATGATTCCGGATTCCACGTTCCTTTGCCCTCTGCAAGGTGGCCTGTTGCTCACTGGTCTCTGGCCCCCGAAAGCATGACCCTGTGGACTGTTTTTTTCCCGAGCTCTGTGGGGACACAGAAACCTCCAGCAAAGCGTGGAAAAGCGGCATTGTGTCTTCGCTCTCCTTTGCAGTTTCCAAACAGGCCATTTTGGAGACTCCCCATGTTGCAGGAAACAGGAATGCATCATCAGGCTGTGATGCCTCAGTCCCCTGCCCTGGCTCCAGGCCCACCAGGAGGCCTCCCTTTCGCTGACACTCCAGGCCTTCCCCCGGCTCACGAGCTCCCGAGCTTCCAACACATTGCGCCGGCTCAGGACAGGTTGTGCTCGGAGGCGTCTGGGCCCGGCGCCCACAATTCTGGGATCCCCTCCAGTCCTCTGCCTTACCGCGGAAAAATTGTTTTGGATCCCTCGCTGCCCCTCCTGCAAGGCCCCCTCTTGCCCCACACACCCAGAGAAGCCAGGGCTGCCCAGGGGCGAACAGCCTGCCCAGCCCTTTTTCTCACAACACCCACACCATCGTCGCTTGTCCCGATGAGTAACTGCCCATGGCCAACGGGAAAGGAAGGCCCTGATTTGCCCCATGCTGGCACTAGAGCCACGGCAGCCTGATCCCGGGAAAGAGGGGCTGACGGACATCCAGACACACCACACCAACACCACGAGCAAACCCACCCTGACACACACACAGATACATACGGGTGCACGCACACAGGCACACAATCACACACACGGACACACACACAAAGACATACAGGCAAAGACACAGACACAGCTTGAAAGAGAGCTAGGGAGACTGGGATGGAGAGATAGAAATGTAGGGAGAGAGAGAAAGGTGGAGGAGGAGAGAGACAGAAGGTGACAAAAGAGCGAGAGGTGGAGGGGGAAATAGAGAAAGGGAGACAGCGAGGGAGTTGTAGAGCAAGAGAGACAGAGCATTGGAGAAGGAGGCTCTGCTCAGGTAGACAGGGCAACTTTGAGCAGGCCGGGGTGAGGTGGAGGGTGCTTGGGCCAGGCTAGAACAGGGGGTCAGGACCGCCCAAGTGGGAAAACCAACGGAGCCCTGAGACGTGTTTTGTTTTTTTTTTTGTTTTTTTTTCTTCGATTGGTTGGTTGCTTTGGGGGTGCGTTTCATAGGGTCCTTCTGTCTCCTAGGTGTGGTGGTCCCTGAGATTTGTAGAGTGCACCAGTCCATCAGGTGGAAGCTGTGGCACCAAGCGTGTCCACAGGGCCAGGCCTGGGTCTCTCTTGTGTCCTCAGGACTTGAGTTTACACGATGTCAGTGGCAATGGGAAACAGGGTGCACAGGGACGGATTTATTCGTGGCTGGCGAAAACAATGTCCTTCCCCTGGGGAAAGCAGCCCACATGTTCTGGAGCGGAGGTCTTGGCTGGTGACTGTGGGACCTGCTGCCCCAGCTTGGACAGTTGCAGTGGCACTTGATGAACGAATTGAATTGCCTGGGGTCCGGGGAGTGGGAAGACACCCCGGAGGGCAGGAAACCCTAGCCTGCACCTTTGGGGTCTAGTACCTGCCACAGCGTCCCAGCTGGAGCCGGGCTTCTGGTGGGGCTGCAGCCAGGCAGAAGAGGTGGGATGCTGCCGCCTGGCGGTATTGCAGCTGCGGACCCCCACGAGGAGGTTTCATCTCGACATAAGTGTTTTTCTTTCTTCAGCTGATATGTATCCTTACTTTTAAATTAGTGGTAACTCCACAAACTTAGAGGTACAAAATATGATTGCCCACACCTTATAATCGCCTTACCACCTCCCATTACCATCACCTTTCCCCCTCCTCACCACCCTCAACCCGTAGACTAGGTGTCGCCATGTTGCCCAGGCTGGCCTCAAACTCCCAGGCTTAAGTGATATGCCTGCCTTGGCCTCTCAAAGTGCTGGGATCAGCGGTGTAAGTCACCATGCCCAGCCAACCACCACCAAGTTTTGATTCAGCAGCACTGGGTCGTGAAGATAAGGACCCACAAATTTAGAAAAGTTTTTAAATATCATACCATTTCTGTGAGGAAATAGTATTTGTTATTACATTTTTAGACTCTTTTATAATGTTCTTTTTTTTTCCACTGAACACAGTACTAAGAAGTAATTGGAAAATCACAGCATAAGTCATATTACTTTTTCTAATACAGTGTCCTTGGCTGTTCTCTAAGCTAAACCTGATCACCTACATTGAGAAAAAGAAAAAGCCCCAGAGTGTGAGAAGACAGGAGATAGTAGCCAAACATCCAAAGAGGTGGGAGTGAATAAGGCAGATGACACAGATGAGATGTCCAAAGGTCAAGGAGAAAGCCAGATCTTAAAGTGTGGTTTGCGAAGCTATACTCCAATGGAAATCTTTTCTGAGAAGCTCTGGTTTCTTTCTCTTGCTTTCATTAGAGACAGACATCTTCTGCCCCATGCTCTTCAGTTTTCTAGGACTGGACTTCCCCTTCAACGATCATTCATCTAAGTTACAAATAAAATCAAAACATTTGCATGGCTTGCAAGCGACTGGAGGAACTGGCTGCTTGCTCTTTTATTGCTTTTGAGGACATGGGACCGTCTGTGATTTTTAAGGAACTCTATGTTAAACATTTTCTAATTTCCATTTTGAGTCTTGTCTAAAATGTGTGAGTAGTGGAGATATTGGGATTTGGTTTAGAAATCGCAGAAACACGACATCCAGATGTCGTATGTTTTCTGCTTTACAACTTCATATCCTGTGAAGGTTTCAAATGTGATTCTACAGAAATTCATACTCAATAATTTTATCAGAACATTAAGCCTCTGCCCCATATAATAAAACCTAATGTTATTTTACTTCAAAATTTTAAGTTTTTGGTATGTATTGACGTTAAAGCTGTAAACACTCTGTGCCATAATTCCTAAACTGTAATATGGTTTAATGTATCTACTTTCTACATTTAAAACATGTACTTTGCCATTGAGTAACTTAGAATATTGCTGAGCATGTATTAAATACCAATTTGTTTCCTAATTTTTTAATAGTTATCATTTTATAATTTTGTCTTTTTTAGTTTGAAGCTTACTAGGATTTTGTCATTGATATGTATGTGTGTGTATATATATATACACACACACAAGTATATATATAACAACATATGTAATTGATATATATCTATATGTTTTATATATGTGTATATACACACTTATGTGAATATATGCACGTGTACATAACATTAATTTTTTGACCAATAAAAATTGCATAATTATGCATTGTCTACATTATAATAATTTCATAGATATATATTGTAAAATGTTTAATACAATTAAGTTGATGAACATTTATATCACCTCACATGGTTATGATTTTGTAATGAGAGCATTTGAGGTCTCCTATTGTTGTAGCAAATTTTAAGCATACAAAACACTGTTATTAACTACATTTTAAAGCTATACATTAGACCCCCAAAACTTATTTATCTTATAACTGAATGTTTGTACTCTTTGAACACCTTATCATTTTTTCTACCTCCAGGCTTGGTCATTACCATTGTACTCTCTGCTTCTGTGAGTTCATCCTTTTTAAATTCTCAATTTAAGTGAGAACACACAGTGTTTGTTTTTCTGTGCCCAGCTTATTTTGCATAGCATAATGTACCCAGGTCCATTCATGTTGTTGAAATAGCAGAATTTCATTCTTTTTTATGGGTGAATAATATTCAGTTGTCTATTTTACCACATTTTCCTTATCCATTCAGCATCTACATATAAGTCATTTTTTTGAAAAAGTACTTTTGACAGTTGTGAATAACGCTGCATTGAATACAGGAGTGCAGATTATTTTTGAGATGCTGATTTTATTTTGTTTATAGACAGAAGTGGAATTTCGGGATTGTACGATAGTTCAATTTTTTAAAAATAACCTGCATACTAATTTTCATAATGACTCTTCCAGTTTACAACTCATTAAGTCTGTACAGAAATATTTTGTCACATCCTTGTTAACACTTGTCATATCTCTTTTTTTTATATTAGCCATTCCAACTGCTGTAAAGTGGTATCTTTTCATTTGCAATTTTCTCATGAATGGTAATGTTTAGCATCTTTCTACACACCTGTTGGATATTTGAATATGTTTGTAAAAAATATTTAGTCTTGGTCGTTGGAGCCAAGATGGCCGAATAGGAATAGCTCCAGTCTACAAATCCCAGCTTGAGTGACACAGAAGATGGGTGATTTCTGCATTTCCAACTAAGGTACCAGGCTCATCTCACTGGGGAGTGACAGTCAGTGGGTACCAGACAGTGGGTACAGCACACCACGCATAAGCCAAAGCAGGGCGAGGCATTGCCTCACTGGGGAACTGCAAAGGATCAGGGAAATCCCTTTCCTAGTCAAAGAAAAGGGGTGACAGATGGCACCTGGAAAATCGGGTCACTCCCACCCTAATACTGTGCTTTTCCAATGGGCTTCACAAACACCACACCAGGAGATTATATCCTGCACCTGGCTCAGAGGTTCTTATGCCCACGGAACCTCGCTCATTGCTAGCACAGCAGTCTGAGATCAAACTGCATGGTGGCAGTGAGGCTGGGGGAGGTGTGCCTGCCATTGCTCAGGCGTCAGTAAGTAAACAAAGTGGCTGGGAAGCTCGAACTCGGTGGAGCCCATCACAGCTCAAGGAGGTCTGCCTGCCTCTGTAGGCTAGCCCTCTGGAGGCAGGGCACAGACAAACAAAAGACAGCAATAACCTCTACAGATATAAATGTCCCTGTCCCACAGCTTTGAAGAGAGTAGTGGTTCTCCCAGCATGCAGCTGGAGATCTGAGAATGAGAAGACTGCTTCCTCAAGTGGATCCCTGAACCCCGAGTAGCCTAACTAGAAGGCACCCCCAAGTAGGGTTGGACTGACACCTCAAAAGGCTGGGTACTCCTCTGAGACAAAACTTCCAGAGGAACGATCAGGCAGCAGCATTTTTGGTTCAACAATATCCGCTGTTCTGCAAACACCGCTGCTGATACCCAGGCAAACAGGATCTGGAGTGGACGTCTAGCAAACTCCAACAGACCTGCAGCTGAGGGTCCTGACTGTTAGAAGGAAAACTAACAAACAGAAAGGACATCCACCCCAAAAACCCATCTGTACATCGCCATCATCAAAGACCAAATGTAGATAAAACGACAAAGATGGGGAAAAACAGAGCAGAAAAACCAGAAACTCTAAAAATCATAGCACCTCTCCTCCTCCAAAGGAACGCAGCTCTTCACCAGCAATGGAACAAAGCTAGATAGAGAATGACTTCGATGAGTTGAGAGAGGAAGACTTCAGAAGATCAAACTACTCCAAGCTAAAAGAGGAAGTTCAAACCAATGGCAAAGAAGTTAAAAGCCTTGAAAATAATTAGACAAATGGAAAACTAGAATAATCAATGCAGAGAAGTCCTTAAAGGAACTGATGGAGCTGAAAACCATGACACCAGAACTACGTGATGAATAAACAAGCCTCAGTAACCAACGCGATCAACTGGAAGAAATGGTATCAGCGATGGAAGATGAAATGAATGGAATGAAGTGTGAAGAGAAGTTTAGAGAAAAAAGAATAAAAAGAAACGAATAAACCTCCAAGAAATACGGGACTATGTGTAAAGACCAAATCTACGTCTAATTGGTGGACCAGAAAGTGACGGGGAGAATTGAACCAAGTAGCAAAACAATCAGCAGGATATTATCAAGGAGAAATTCCCAAATCAAGCAAGGCAGGCCAACATTCAAATTCAGGAAACACAGAGAACACCACAAAGATACTCCTCGAGAAGAGAAACTCTAAGACACAACATTGTCAGATTCACCAAAGATAAAATGAAGGAAAAAATGTTAAGGGCAGCCAGAGATAAAGGTCGGGTTACCCACAAAGGGAAGCCCATCAGACTAACAGCAGATCTCTTAGCAGAAACTCTACAAGGAAGAAGAGAGTGGAGGCCAATATTCAACATTCTTAAAGAGAAGAATTTGGACCCAGAATGTCATATCCAGCCGAACTAAACTTCATAAGTGAAGGAGAAATAAAATCCTTTACAGACAAGCAAACGTTGAGAGATTTTGTCACCACCAGAAATGCCCTAAAGGAGTTCCTGAAGGAAGCACTAAACATGGAAAGGAACAACCGGTAACAGTCACTGCAAAAACTTGCCAAATTGTAAAGACCATCAAGGCTAGGAAGAAATTGCATCAACTAACGAGCAAAATAACCAGCTAACATCATAATGATAGGATCAAATTCACACTTAAAGATACTAACCTTAAATGTAAATGAGCTAAATGCTCGAATTAAATGGCACAGACTGGCAAATTGGAAAAGAGTGACGACCCATCAGTGTGCTGTATTCAGGAAACCCACCTCACGTGCAGAGACACACATAGGCTCAAAATAAAGGGATGGAGGAAGGTCTACCAAACAAATGGAAAAAAAAAAGACAGGGGTTGCAATCCTAGTCTCTGACAAAACAGACTTTAAACCAACAAAGATCAAAGGAGACAAAGAAGGCCATTACATAATGGTAAAGGGATCAATTCAACAAGAAGAGCTGACTATCCTAAATATATATACACCCAATACAGGAGCACCAAGATTCATAAAGCAAGTCGTTAGTGACCTACAACGAGACTTACACTCCCACACAGAAATAATGGGAGAGTTTAACACCCCATTGCCAACATTAGAGAGATCAACGAGACAGAAAGTTAAAAATGATACCCAGCAATTAAACTCAGCTCTGCACCAAGCGGACCTAATAGGCAACTACAGAACTCGCCACCACAAATCAATAGAATATACATTATTTCCAGCACCACACCACACATATTCCAAAATTGACAACATACTTGGAAGTAAAGCACTCCTCAGCAAATGTAAAAGAACAGAAATCATAACAAACTGTCTCTCAGAACACAGTGCAATCAAACTAGAACTCAGGATGAAGAAACTCACTCAAAACCACTCAACCACATGGAAACTGAACAACCTGCTCCTGAATGACTACTGGGTACATAACGAAATGAAGGCAGAAATAAAGATGTTCTTTGAAACCAACGAGAACAAAGACACAACATACCGGAATCTCTGGGACACATTCAAAACAGTGTGTACAGGGAAATTTATAGCACTAAATGCCCACAAGAGAAAGCAGGAAAGATCCAAAATTGACACCCTAACATCCCAATTAAAAGAACTAGAGAAGCAAGAGCAAGCACATTCAGAAGCCGGTATAAGGTAAGAAATAACTAAAATCAGAGCAGAACTGAAGGAAATAGAGACAAAAAAAAAACCCTTCAAAAAATCAATGAATCCAGGAGCTGGTTTTGTGAAAAGATCAACAAAATTGATAGACCACTAGCAAGACTAATAAAGAAGAAAAGACAGAAGAATCAAATAGACGCAAAAAAAAAAATGACAAAGGGGATATCACCACGGATCCCACAGAAATAAAAACTACCATCAGAGAATACTATAAACACCTCTATATAGATAAACTACAAAATGTAGAGGAAATGGATAAATTCCTTGACACATACAGTTCCCCAAGACTAAACCAGGAAGAAGTTGAGTCTCTGAATAGACCAATAACAGGTTCTGAAGTTGAGGCAATAATTAATAGATTACCAACCAAAAAAAGTCCAGGACCAGATGGATTCACAGCCGAATTCTACCAGAGGTACAAGGAGGAGCTGGTACCATTCCTTCTGAAACTACTCCAATCAATAGAAAAAGAGGAAATCCTCCCTAACTCATTTTATGAGGCCAGCATCATCCTGATACCAAAGCCGGACAGAGACACAACCAAAAAAGTGAATTTTAGACCAATACCCTTCATTAACATTGATGCAAAAATTCTCAATAAAATACTGGCAAACTGAATCCAGCAGCACATCAAAAAGCTTACCCACCATGATCAAGTGGTCTTCAACCTTGGGGATACAAGGCTGGTTCAACATACGAAAATCAATAAACGTAATCTAGCATATAAACAGAACGAAGACAAAAACCACATGATTAACTCAATAGATGCAGAAAAGACCTTTGACAAAATTCAACATTTCATGCTAAAAACTCTTAATAAATTAGGTATTGATGGGACGTATCTCAAAATAATAAGAGCTATCTATGACAAACCCACAGCCAATATCATACTGAGTGGACAAAAACTGGAAGCATTCCCTTTGAAAACTGACACAAGACAGGGATGCCCTCTCTCACAACTCCAATTCAACATAGTGTTGGAAGTTCTGGCCAGGGCAATTAGGCAGAAGAAGGGAATAAAAGGCGTTCAATTAGGAAAAGAGGAAGTCACACTGTCCCTGTTTGCGATGACATGACTGTATCTCCAGAAAACCCCATCATCTCAGCCCAAAACCTCCTTAAGCTGATAAGCAACTTCAGCAAAGTCTCAGGATACAAAATCGATGTGCAAAAATAACAAGAATTCTTATACACCAATAACAGACAAACAGAGAGCCAAATCATGAGTGAACTCCCATTCACAATTGCTTGAAAGAGAATAAAATACCTAGGAATCCAACTTACAAGAGATGGGAAGGGCCTCTTCAAGGAGAACTACAAACCACTGCTCAATGAAATAAAATAGGATACAAACAAATGGAAGAACATTCCATGCTCATGGGTAGGAAGAATAAGTATTGTGAAAATTGCCATACAGCCCAAGGTAATTTATAGATTCAATGCCATCCCCATCAAGCTAACAATGACTTTCTTCACAGAATTGAAAAAACTACTTTAAAGTTCCTATGGAACCAAAAAAGAGCCCGGATCACCAAGTCAATCCTAAGCCAAAAGAACAAAGCTGCAGGCATCATGCTACCTGACTTCAAACTATACTACAAGGGTACAGTCACCAAAACAGCATGATACTGGTACCAAAACTGAGATATAGACCAATGGAACAGAATATAGCCCTCAGAAATAATGCCGCAGGTCTACAACTATCTGATCTTTGATAAACCTGAGAAAAACAAGCAATGGGGAAAGGATTCCCTATTTAATAAATGGTGCTTGGAAAACTTGCTAGACATATGTAGAAAGCTGAGACTGGATCACTTCTTTACACCTTATGCAAAAATTAATTAAAGATGGATTAAAGACTTACATGTTAGACCTAAAACCATAATAACACTAGAAGAAAACCTAGCCAATACCATTCAGGACACAGGCATAGGCAAGGACCTCATGTCTAAAACACCAAAAGCAATGGCAACAGAGGCCAAAATTGGCAAATGGGATCTCATTAAACCAAAGAGCTTCTGCACAGCAAAAGAAACCACCATCAGAGTGAACAGGCAACCTACAGAATGGGAGAAAATTTTTGCAATCTACTCATCTGACAAAGGGTTAATATCCACAATCTACAATGAACTCAAACAAACTTACAAGAAAAAAGCAAACAACCCCATCAAAAAGTGGGCAAAGGATATGAACAGACACTTCTCAAAAGAAGATATTTAGGCAGCCAAAAAACAGATGAAAAAATGATCATCATTACTGGCCATCAGAGAAATGCAAATCAAAACCACAATCAGATACCATCTCACACCAGTTAAAATGGCGATCATTAAAAAGTCAGGAAACAACAGGTGCTGGAGAGGATGTGGAGAAATAGGAACACTTTTACACAGTTGGTGGGACTGTAAACTAGTTCAACTATTGTGGAAGTCGGTGTGGCATTTCCTCAGGGATCTAGAACTAGAAATACCATTTGACCCATCCATCCCATTACTGGGTATATACCCAAAGGATTGTAAATCATGCTGCTATAAAGACAGATGCACACATATGTTTATTGCGGCACTATTCCCAATAGCAAAGACTTGGAACCAACCCAAATGTCCAACAACGATAGACTGGATTAAGAAAATGTGGCACATATAGCCCATGGAGTACTATGCAGCCATGAAAAATGATGAGTTCATGTCCTTTGTAGGGACATGGATGAAGCTGGAAACCATCATTCTCAGCAAACTATCTCAAGGACAAAAAACCAAACACCACATGTTCTCACTCATAGATGGGAATTGAACAATGAGAACACATAGACACAGGAAGGGGAACATCACACACCAGGGACTGTTGTGGGGTGGGACAGGGGGGAGGGATAGCATTAGGAGATATACCTAATGCTAAATGACGAGTTAATGGGTGCAGCACAACAACATGGCACATGTATACATATGTAACAAACTTGCACATTGTGCACATGTACCCTAAAAGTTAAAGTATAATAATATTAAAAAATAATGTTTAGTCTTTTGCCTATTTTTTAGTTGGGTGTTATAATTATTATTGTTTAGCTTCTGATTTGTATGAGTTTCTGCTATATTTTGAATACTATCCTCTTATCATATATGATTTGCAAATATTTTATCCCATCTTTAATGTTTTCTTATTTTTTGCTGTGCACAATAGTTTAATACACTACAACTTTATGTCTGGTTTTATTGCTATAATTTTGATATTATATTTTAAAAAAATTGCCAAGGCCAGTATCATGGAGGCTTTTCATATGCTTTTTTAAAGATTTTCTTTTAAGAATTTATGTATTAAATTTGTCTTAAGTCAATTTTTGTGTCTGGTGTAAGAAATATGATCAAGTTTTATTATTGTGCTTGTGAGTACCCAGTTTTCCCAGCACTAAGTATTGAAAAGTCTACACATTTTGTGTTGTGTATTCATAGTGCCCTTGTCAAAGATTAACTTTAGATGCATAGACTTACTTCTGGGTTCTGTATTCTGTTCCACTGGTTTTTGTGTGGGTTCCTGTAAACATACCATTCTATTATGTTTAATGTAGTCTTGAAATGTAGTTTTAAATAATGAAATATAATGTCCCCAGATTTCATTTTAATCCTCATGATTGCTTTGGCCTTTCAATATTTCTTATAGTTTTATATACATTGCAGAATTTATTTTCTATTACTGTAAAAAGTGGCATAGGAATTTTGATAGGAAGTTGAATTAATATACAGATTGCTTTGGATAATATGGCTTTTAGACAATATTCTTCTAATCCATAAACATATAATATATTTACATTTATTTGTATTTTTTAAAATTTTTTCATCAATATATTTTATTTTTTATTGTAAAGATCTTTCACCACATTGGATGAATTTATTGCTAAGAAATCTATTAGTTTGTTGCTATTATAAATGAGATTTCTTTTCTTTTTTATTGGTTTGTTGCTAGCATACAGAAACAAAACTGATATTTGTAGGTTAATTGTATATTCTGCTTCTTTACTGAGTGCATTTATTAGATGCACTATTTATATATAGATGAATTAAATGCACTATATAAATGTATTATTTATGTTTTTATATATAATATTATGTCATCTACAAACAGTGACGTTATTTCTTCTTTTCAATTTGGATCTTTTAGCTTCTCTTGCTTAATTTTTTGACGTAGGACTTAATTATTCTATGTAGGACTTCCAGTTCTATGTTAAAATAGAACCGTTAGAATGGGCATAATATAGACTTGCATTGGTGTTTGTGCATTTGAAGGAGCAAACACCTCTTTTCATTTTTTTTTTGTTGTTGTTGTTTTGTTTTTGAGATGGAGTCTCGCTTTGTCACCCAGGCTGGAGTGCTGTGGCACGATCTTGGCTCACTGCAACCTTCACCTCCTGGGTTCAAGCAATTCTCTGCCTCAGCATCCCTAGTAGCTGGGATTACAGGCGCCAACAACCATGCCCGGCTAATTTTTGTATTTTTAGTAGGGACAGTGTTTCACTATCTTGTCCAGGCTGGTCTTGAACGCCTGACCTCGGCCTCCCAAAATGCTGGGATTACAGGTTTGGGCCACCGTGCCCAGCCACCTCTTTTCATTTTTATAAACTGGTTTTAGTAGGTAAAGATCTTCATCTTTTGGGTCTCAAGGCTGATGAGATCTTTACTGGTTTTGCAGTAAAAAGGCTTCTAGCTGCATCACAAGTCGCTGCCGAATCTGGAGTGAGTTTTACCTTTAGTGTGCTTGTTGCCAGGAGCACGTATGGTTGTGAGTTCTGTCATGTTTTTTGGCAGGCTGGATTGTTTTCAGGGCTTTGTTCTGTGGAGCAGGCACTAGGGCAGTTTCTGCTATATGCTGGGACTAATAGCAGATGTGAGGGTGAGTGTGGCTTCCACTGAGTACCTAACAGGGTTTCCCCAGTTTATCTACAAACACTGACTTTTGAACTTTTTGTGTGAGTCACGAGTATGATGTCCCCAGCTTTTTTCTTATTCCTCATGATTGGTTTGGCCATTCAGCCTACATTGCAGGCTTACATTTTCTATTACTATAAAAATTGGGACAGGGATTTTGATAGGGATTTGAGTTAACTTACAGATTGCTTTGGATAACATGAACTCTTATTAACCAAAGGGCCTGCCTTCTCAAAATGACCCTTTTCAATCTTGGGTTTTAGCAAGGTTTCATAAGGCCCTGTATCCCAAAGCTCACTATATTGCCCAGGCTGTTCTTGAACTCCTGGCCTGGCAGTCCTCCAGCTCAGGCTCTTAAATGGAGGAGATTACTGTTATGAGCCACTGTGCTTGGATCTCTCATAAAGTTACTTTGGTTGATGGATGGCTGACTAGTTTTTATTGCTGCAAGGGAATACAAAAGTAGGGACCCCCTATACCACCACCTTGATAATGTCACTGTCTCCATACATTTCTTCCTTATTTTGTTCTCTTGTATGTTTGTGTGTTATTTTAGGTTCAAATATTAAGACAAATAGGCTAGCATTTATACATTGTGTGAAAAGTAAATTAGATAGCCAGTAGGAACCCTATATATATTATAATGTTCCCCCAAAAGATTAAGTTTAGTGCAGGCAAAAAGGGCTCATTAAAATTTTCGTCCACTTTTTTCAACCTCTGTCCAAACTATAATATAATTTGTGCCCCAATTTTTATTTTATCAATTACTTTTAACCATATTTCATAAAATTTATCTTTTTTCTTTATTTAGAAATGTAAGGCTACTATTTGCTTTTAAAGGCTGTAATACAGCTTTTTTATTTTGTGAAATAATAGCACCAATATTACAAATATTTATAGTGTAAATACTTATTCACTTAAATCTTCCCATTAGAGAATTTCATTAATTATTGTAGTGTATTTCTGTAAAATTGTACTGCCACACACTACAGGGCAATGATTCAAAATGCCTGGTCTTCACAGGTGCACAGTCACAGTTGAACATTGTAGTTATTTAGAAAAATTATTTTCTAGTGTTATATCAATGTTCCAAACAAGATTTTCTGGGTAAATATTTCTCCCATTCTGGTTTTGCAATTCCACGTTAACTGTATTTTTATTTTAGGGTAGGTTCCTTGACATTGGTTTATGGCATTTTTGGTTTTACCTAAGTATTAGTTTGGATGACAATGTGCAGCAACTTTTAATGTACAGTTTATGTCAATGTGCAGTTTAATTAAAATATGAATCAGCCATATATTTATTCACAATTCAAGTTTAACAAACTTAATGAAAAATAAGCAAACTAACATTACATGATAAAGCCCCAATCAGCTATCTTATACTTAAGCAAATACACCAAAAAATAGTTTGTAGCTTTATTGCTGCTTTTGTTCAAACTATGGTTTATATTCCCTATGACCAAAGAAATTTCTGATATTTTCCTACCATGCTAAAGAAACAGACAAAAAGACAGTGATTATACTTTCAAGTAGCAGTTTGTTTAGAGCCCCAGATATTCCATCTGTAGACCACTATGCTCTTATTTCTTTGTTTTAATAAGGCTGTAGCCCCAAACCTTAAATTTTTGTGGAAATTAAAGCTTTCCATTTCCATACTAAAGACAGGACAGTCCCATGACCTAAATCCAAGGGTGATGGCTTAGAGCGAGGACCATTTCTTGTTGACATGGAGATGGTTGAGTTGGTCTACAATAAATCTATGGGAGAGGCAGGTTGTGGTAAGTTGGAAGTGTTGGCTGCCTTCATTATCTCAAAGTTCTCTGTCAAGTTCACCTCAGCACTGCTGTACTCCTGTTCTGCTCTCAGGTTTGGAATGCTTGGCCAGTAGTGGTCCTCCACATGGTTCTCAACTGCCAGTGCTTTCCTGATCCACTGCCTGCCAGAAATGCAATTGTAGCAGAAGAAGCTGGTAAGGGGACAGAAGCCAGAGATGGTAACAGACCACTGCCTGGTGGGGGAAGAGAGCAGTGGGCTCTCAATCCTAGCTCACATGCCAAGTGCCATTCTCATCCCAGCACCCAGTGGTGTCCCCCATAATGTGCACTGCCTGACCTGAGGTAAATGGAGAGCCCAGCTAAGGTATAAAGTTGAAAAGGGGCTTTCCAGAGTCCCAAGTGTGCTGGACATCTCACCAGCCATGGAAAGAGTGTTTGTCCTTGTGGCCACTGATAGATAATGATGGCAGCCTGCCCATATTTCAGGGCCTTCTGGAGTCTTCACTTGAGAGTTCAGCTCTGGCCACAGAGGACACTTCTGGTGTCCAGAGTTTCTCAGTGCCTGGCGGATGTAAAACCGATTGATGGCATCTGCTGCTTTCTGGGAGCACTGCTTGGCCATCCTTATCTGTGGGCCCCAGCCAAGGCACAGCAGAAAGCTTGATCTCTGGCTAGCATTCTGGACTGTGAGACAGCGTGGCTGCAGATAGCACTGGATGGAGAGAGTACAGTGTGGTGAAGTGGGGTAGTGGGCATTCTGCCACATGGCCTAGAGTTTCTCGTGACTCTGGGCTGCCCAGGTGCAGTGAACAGAAAGGAATCAGGGAGTGGAGACCATTTCTAGGCCACAGCTCAGGGATGGAGAACCCAGGCTGAGCCTGGTGATTGTCCTGAGTTGAGTAGATGAAGCTGGAGTCCGGGGAGACCAAAGAAGCTCAGATAAACTCTGCAGGGCAGAGTATTCAGGGCATGAAAAGGACAAAGTCACAAAACAAAAACTCTCCAGTCTTCAGTTAAATACTGATCAGCACATGTATGTGTGTAAACTACAAGTCTGGGGGAAAAAATACCTGAAGGAAACAGAAAGAACAATGCTTGAGCCTCCCACAGAACCAGGCATATTTGGTGTTCCCACCAGCAACAGTGGACAAATCTTATACTTTCCAGACGATTGGATGGAACACTCAGGAAAGAATTGCCTCAGCAGTGCGGAAGATTAGATCTAGGCCGAGGCTGCTAAGGTCGTAATTAACAAGACCTCAAAGAAAACCCTCAAAGAACCAAAATCTTTCCAGATAATTTAACTGCATCCTAGAACATAGCTCAATAATATTATACGAACTCAACAATATCCAACACACAATAAGATATATTTCATGTTGTCTGCCATCCAGCTGAAAATTACCAGGCATGTGAAGAAAAAGGAAATGTCTCAATAATGAGAAGAAAACTTGATCAATAGATGCAGAAATGGCAAATAAGATGGAATTAGTAAGCAATGATATTAAAACAGTTATTGTAATGATAACATTCCACAAGAAGAAAGTAAAGGGAAGCTAGAACACGGAAGTAGAGACATGGAAGACCCAGCTTGAACTTTTAGAGATGAAAAATACAATGTCTGAGATGAAAAATATAATAAATGGCATTTAAAATAGAATAGATGTTATGCAAAAGAGGATTAGTCAACTGGAAGATGTAGCAGTAGAAACTATCAAAAATGGAACATGGAGAAAATAATGGAAAAAATTGAACAGAAAATCAGCACCAACAGGACTAATATATGTGTAATTGGAGTTCCTGAAGAAGGCGGGGAGGAGTAGAAGAAAAAATATTTCAAAAAACTGTGGCTGAAAAAATTTAAATTTGAGAAAAACTGTAATACCAGAGATCTAAGAACCAAGGAACCCTTAGCACAAGAGACATAAGGAGGACACACTGAAGCACATCATAATCCAATTGCCCCAAACCAGTGACAAAGAGAAAATCTGAAAAGTTACCAAAGGGAAAAGGACATTATACAGAGAGGAACAAAGATGAAAATGGGCTGAGCATGGTGGCTCACACCTGTAATCCCAGCACTTTGGGAGGCTGAGGCAGGATGATCACTTGAGCCCAGAAGTTCAAGACCAGCATGGGCAACATGGCAAAACCCCGTCTCTACTAAAAACACAAAAATTAGCAGGGCATGGTGACACGCATCTGTAACCCAAGCTACTCAGGAGGCTGAGGCAGGGAGAATCGTTTGATCCCAGGAGGCGGAGGTTGCAGTGAGCTGAGATGGTGCCATTGCACTCCAGCTTGGGCAACAGAGCGAGATACTGTCTCAAAAAAAAAGATGGCAGACAACTGGTTAGAAACAACACAAGGCCGGATGTGATGGCACATGTTTGTTATCCCAGCATTTTGGGTGGCTAAGGCAGGAGGTTCACTTGAGCCCAGGAGTTCTAGAACAGCCTGGGCAATATGGCAAAACCTGGCCTCTACATAAAATGCAAAAATTAGCTGGGTGTGGTGGCGCATGCCTTTAGTCCCAGCTACTTGGGAGGCTGGGGCTAGAGGATTTCTTGAACCCAGGAGGTAAAGTTTCAGTGAGCTGAAATCATGCCACTGCACTGCAACCTGGGTGACAGAGCAAGACCATGTCTCAAAAATAAAAGAAAAAGAAAAAGAAACAATGCAAACCAGAGGATAGTAAGAGTGACTTCTATAAAATACTTAAGGATGAAACGATTTTCAGTCTAGAATTCTACGCCCAGCAAAAATATCTTTCAAAGATGATAGTGCAATAAAGACTTTCAGACATTGAAAACTTGAGGAATACATTACCAGCAAGTCCTCACTACAAAGAATATTAAAGGAAATCCTTCAGGCAGAGGGAAAGTGAAACCAGATGGAAGTCCAGATGTACACAAAAGAATGTAGAGCACCAGAGATGGCAAATATGTGAACAAAAATACAACATTAAAAAGCATTTTTAAAAGATAATTGATGGTCTAAGGCAAAAAATGATAACAAATTAATGTGAGTTTACAGCACTTATAGAAGTAAAATGCATGAAAACAATAACACAAAACCCAAAAGGAGGGAAATGAACAGACACTGTTTTAAGGTTCTTATCCTCTATGTGAAGTGGTATAATGTTGATGACAGCCAATGCTAAGTTAAATACATATACTGTATTAGTCTGTTCTTGTACTGTTATAAAGAAATGTCTGACACTTCTCAAAGTAAGACATTTATGCGGCCAAAAAACACATGAAAAAATGCTCATCATCACTGGCCATCAGAGAAATGTGAATCAAAACCACAATATCATCACTGGCCATCAGAGAAATGCAAATCAAAACCACAATGAGATACCATCTCACACCAGTTAGAATGGCAATCATTAAAAAGTCAGGAAACAACAGGTGCTGGAGAGGATGCAGAGAAATAGGAACACTTTACACTGTTGGTGGGACTGTAAACTAGCTCAACCATTGTGGAAGTCAGTGTGGTGATTCTTCTAAAAATACCATTTGACCCAGCCATCCCATTACTGGGTATATACCCAAATAATTATAAATCATGCTGCTATAAAGACACATGCAAACATATGTTTATTGCGGCACTATTCACAATAGCAAAGACTTGGAGTCAACACAACTGTCCAACAATGATAGACTGGATTAAGAAAATGTGGCACATATACACCATGCAATAGTATGCAGCCATAAAAAATGATGAGTTCATGTCCTTTGTAGGGACATGGATGAAGCTGGAAATCATCATTCTCAGCAAACTACCACAAGGACAAAAAACGAAACTCCTCCTGTTCTCACTCATGGGTGGGAACTGAACAAAGAGAACACATGGACACAGGAAGGGGGACATCACACACCAGAGACTGTTGTGGGTTGGGGGGAGGGGGTAGTCATAGTATTAGGAGACATACCTAATGCTAAATGACGAGTTAATGGGTGCAGCACACCAACATGACACATGTATTCATATGTAACAAACTTGCACGTTGTGCACATGTACCCTAAAACTTAAAGTATAATAATAATAATTTAAAAGTAATAATAAATAAATTAAAAAAAAGAAATGTCTGATGCTGGGGCTGGGCATGGTGGCTTACGCCTGTAATCCCAGCACTTTGGGAGGCTGAAGCGGGTGTATTATGAGTTCAAGAGATTGAGACCATCCTGGCCAATATGGTGAAACCCTGTCTCTACTAAAAATACAAAAAAAAATTAGGTGGGCTTGGTGGTATATGCCTGTAGTCCCAGCTAAGCTACTTGGGAGGCTGAGGCAGCAGAATCACTTGAACCAGGGAGGCGAAGGTTGCAGTGAGCCGAGATCACACCACTGCACTGCAGCCTGGGAGACAGAGTGAGACTACGTCTCAAAAAAAAAAAAAATGTCTGAGACTGGGGAATTTATGATGAAAAGAAGTTTAATTGGCTCACAGTTCTGCAGGCTGCACAGGAAACGTGATTCTGTCATCTGCTCAGCTTCTGGGGAGGCCTCAGGGAGCTTACAGTCATGACAGAAGGCAAAGGGGAAGCAGGAGCATCTTATGTGACTGGAGCAGGAGGAAGAGAGAGAGGGGGAGTTGCCACACACTATTAAACAACCAGATCTTGTGAGAACTCACTCGCTATGTGGTACCAAGCGGGGATGGTGTTAAACCATGAGAAACTGGCTCCATGATCCAATCACATCCCTCCAGGCCCCACGTTTGGCATTGGGGATTACATTTCCACATGAGATTTGGGTAGGGACACAGATCCAAACCACATGATATACCATAAACCATAAAGCAATGATTAAAACTCAAAACCAAATGAAGCAAAAATAGTTAGATGTAAAAGGCCAAAAAAGAAGATTAAATGAAACAAAAATACTCAGCAAATTCAAAAGAAGTCAGAGAAAAAAGAAAAGGAGAAGAAACTACAGATGGGACAAATAGAAAGCAAACAGGAAGATGACAAATTAAAACCAAACTCTCCGGCATTCCACCAGTTGCGTGTGATTATTTAGCAACTCTCTGCCTCTGACAACAATACCTGTCACACAGGTTTGTCATCAGAGCTTGTCACATGTGATATGGAAAGCCTGCTGTTTACAGACCTGCAATCATTATACATTAGCTTGTATTGTTGGTAGCAGAGACCCAGGTCTCTGTGTTGGTCATGCTGAGAGCTCCCTTCTCATTGCTCTGTTTTCCTCCTCCTTTGATCCCTTTCTTTACTTCAACACCCCACACCATCTGGTTGGAGAAGATTCTCAGCCTCTCGGTCTGCAAATGTTCTGAGTCCGTGTATCAAATAGCCAACAAATGTATTTCAGTACGTTTATCTGCTACCCAGGGATCCAGGAGAAATGCTTTCCTTTCTGCAAGAAGTCCGTGGCTGCTGATGCCAACAATGTGTTCTGTCTGTCCTCATCTCTTTTCTGATCTGCATATTCTCAACTGCCCTGCACTTCTGGGAAGACTTTACACAGGGACAACTATGAGTTTTTGTAAGAAGATGAGAAGTCACCACTTTGGTAACCATCCATTAGACGTTCCAATATTGCTGCAGACATGGACTCTAGCATGTTCTCTTCTTCTCTGACACCCACCCCTTCCCCCATTGGCCACAGCAACTTGGGTTTGCTCTTCAGCTATTGCAGGGCCTACCTCTGGGGAACTGTAACTTGCTTTATACCCTATCCAATAACACAGTGTGTCCTTATACACAGTAGGTGTTCAATATACATCTGTGGAAGGGATTTCATCACAGTTAAATCTGTGGAGAGTTCAGCAGATAAGTGAGTTGCTCAAGATGGTCAGAGGCTGTGTTATTCCATTTGGGCTACCGTAACAAAATACCTTAGCCTAGGGGGCTTATAAGCAGCAGAAATTTATGTCTCATAGGTCTGGATGCTGGCAAGTGGAAGGTTAAGGTAGTGTCTGTTGTGAGCCTGTTCCTTATAGAAGGCAACTCCTAGCTGTGTCCTCACATGGTGGAAGGGGAGAACAAGCTCCCTTGGCTCCCTTTTACAGGGCCACTTATCCCATTCATGGGATCTTTGCTTTCATGATGAAATCACTTCCTAAAGTCTTTACCTCCTCCTAATTCAAACCTAACCTATCAGGGGTTAGGTTTCAACACACGGATTTTAGGGGCACAGAAACATTGACTATAGCAGAGACATAGCTGTACCTGGGTCTGGGACCTTCTGGGTCCAGCTCCATTATGAAAACCACACTGCCCATGGTCTCCCACATGATGTAATTCTGTTCTGTGGCATTGTGCCCACGAGGCAGGGATGCAGTAGAGGCCTCTGCAGACATGGCTTGTTCTTGGGACGTCCGCATGGCTTTGTGATGCAGGCCTGGAAGAATCCACCAGCTGCCCACTCTCATGCCTCACTCAGGTTCGTGGGTCCCTCCAGGAACATGTCAGCCCCTCAATGTTTTCCTTGCCTCACCTCCCTGGGTTCCCTTCTGAACTCAGGGAACATGGAGGGAGCCGGGAGTCTCTGTTTTTAGTTCATGCCCTTGTCTCCTATTTGGGAACAATGCCCAGGCAAGGGAATCTCTTTCCTACTGTTTTCTAAGAATATCAGGGATTTCCTCCAAACTCTTCACCTACTCCCTCCAGTAATCCCTTCTCCCTCAGGGACACAGGGCACAAGCCCACTTCCTGTGTGAAGATCCTGCCACAGGGTGGCTCTTTGGTTTTCTGCGGGTATCCAGAAAAGAAGCTAAAGGTGAATGCACTCCAGAATCCAGGAGCACTGGTGATTTTCTCACCTTAGGTCAGAGAGCATCCCCACAGACACCCCTCGCCCCACGCCGGGCCCCCTGAATCCATACCATAAAATGTATGTCAGTTTGTTCAACTAGAGACCCCACTGAGTATTTAATCCCTATTTAAAGATGATTTTTATTTTATTTTTGAGTTTAAATTAGTCAGCCTCAGGATACAGAATTAGATAAGGCCGGGATTTAGCTCCCCTGGAATGATTCATTTCACATCAAGCCTTCTTAACTCTTTGGCTGCAGAGGGGAAGTGCCTGTGTCTTTCTCTGCAGAGTTGCCTAGGGCTGGCCAGGTGAATAGACATGCTCCCTCTACCCCGTCCTGCCAGCCAGGGCACGGTTTATGCTTATGATGAATGGAGTTAGAATACTAGCCTTTTCAACACAACAGTCTTAAATCCTCACACAGGGAAATAGAGATAATATACAAGCAGGAAAAAAAGAAAAAGAAGCAGTCTTGAATTCTGCTACCTAAAGATAACCATTGTTACCATGTAGGCAAGCTTCCTTTCATGCTGTGTCAAGTGTTTAAAAAATATGGCTCAATATTACAAACACATAGGACTATGTAGGGGATAATGACATCAAACTTTCATGTACCTCCCAGTTAAAATTCAAACGTGGTAGCTTTTGGATGCATTTGCTCCGGAGTTTAAGGGAAGAAAACTACGGATTCAGCCATAATGTTCACGCTGACACTCGAGTTATATATCCCTTTTCCAGTCCAGCTACCGCCTCCCTCCCCACCATTCTGAAGTCAATATGTGTCTTCCCATCCATGATTAATACCTAGTGTGCCTGTCCATGAAGAATGGATAGTGCTCTTTGGTCTGTTTTTTGCAATTTTATACAAATATCAGTCTGTACATACTCTCCTGAAAGTTGCTTTTTCCTTCAACAATATCTTCCAGATGAATCTAGAATCCTGCATTTCTGGTGAGCAGAGGATGCGCAACGCCCCCTTCAACCCCCACTCCAAGGTGATGCTGATGTTCTGGTCCAAGGCCTTCACATAGCCTGGTGAGGCTTGGGGTCTTGGGACAGGTCTGTTGTAAGCCCTTCCTTCCTAGGAAGCACAGCCAGATGACCTTGGGGCTGGAGACCTCACTATGCCCCTCGCCAGCAGTGCCCACATCCGTCTTCATTCATCTTCATCAATATTTGTTATCACACTTTCTGATATTGTTCCTAGATTTTGCTGTGCAGCTGAATGCGTGCCTTGTGTTTCCCAGCCCTTCGGGTCTCCTCCTCTGTGAATAGCTCCTGGACCATATGTCTGTTGGGTCTTTGGTTTCTCCTTGCTGACTTGTAAGTGTTTTTTTTTTTTTTTTTTTAGATGGAGTTTTGCACTTGATGACTACGTGAGAGTGCAATGGCATGATCAGGGCTCACCACAACTTCTGCCTCCCGGGTTCAAGCGATTCTCCTGCCTAAGCCTCCTGAGTAGATGGGATTACAGGTAAGTGCCACGGTGTCCGGCTAATTTTGTATTTTTAGTAGAGACAGGGTTTCTCCATGTTGGTCAGACTGGTCTCGAACTCCTGACCTCAGGTGATCCACCCATCTCAGCTTCCCAAAGTGCTGGGATTACAGGCCTGAGCCACCACGTCTGGCAACTTTTGATTTTAATGATCTGGATATCAATGATTTTTTGGCAAAATACCTTACAAATATGTTTTCCCTATTGGTGCACTGTATTAGTCCATTTTCACACTGCCGATAAAGACATACCACAGACTGGGAAGAAAAAGAGGTTTAACTGGACTTGCAGTTCCACATGACTGAAGAGGCCTCACAATCATAAAGGGAGGTGAAAGGCACTTCTTACATGGCAGTGGCTAGAGAAAAATGACGACGATGTAGAAGTGGAACCCCCTGATAAAACCGTCAGTTCTCGTGAGACTTATTCACTACCAGGGGAACAGTATCGGGGAACCGCCCCCATGATTTCAATTATCTCCCACCAGGTCCCTGCCACGACACAGGAGAATTATGGAAGGACAATTCTAGATGAGATTTGGGTGGGGACACACAGCCAAACCATATCATGCACTGTCTTTGTCTTTTAACTTTATTCACTGCCTTTTTTGTCAGATCAAAACTTCTACATTTAATACGATTGAATTTATCAGTAATTTCTTTTATGGTGTCTGTGTTTTGTGTCATATTAAAAAAAGTTTTTCTTTGCTTAGTGTCATAAAATCTGTCCTCTGTTTTCTTCTAAAAATTGGAAATCTGTTTCTCACATTCTGTTTTATTTCCTTCGTTCTTTGATTCGTAGTGATGTGAGGTAGAAATCTCTATCAGTTAACTCTTGCTTGGTAACAAGTAACCCCACACCTCAGAGGCCTAAGACCATAGGCCACCATTTCTCACTCCTGAGCATGGGTTGCTTGGGAGGTTTCAGCTCGAACTGTGGTGGCTGAGCTGGATCTACTCCAAGTGTCTCTGATCCTCCTGGGTTTGGGGCCTGCCAGGGTGCCTTCTTCTCATAACAATGGCAGGAGTGCAAAGAACAAAGGGAAATGTGAAGGTCTCTTATCTTACTACACAGGCTGAGAATGGGCAGACTATCACTTTACCACATCCATTGGCAAAAGTGAGTCACGTGGCCAAACCAGAAGTCAAGGGCAGGAAGTTTAAGTATGAATCCCATCTCCATGTGCTATGATTTCCTGGGCTTTCAACTTCTTAAGGCTGAATTGTTTTATTCTCACCTCCCCAGACTGCAGAAAACACATCTTCTCCAGGACTCATTGAACCATAGGGAAGAATGATTGTAGTTCACAAAGACTAGATGGAAGGAGCCATTTGGCCACTGAGGCCACTTCCTTCCCCTTGTCCCCATCTACGGCCTCTGTTCTGCTCCAATCTCCCTGTCATTCTGCCCAGGCCTTCCAGGCATCAGCCTCTTAATAGTTCCTGGCTTCGTTCCCTCTCTTCACTTCTATTATGTGAGGGTTTCCATCCTTCTTTGGTGTAGGAGGACTGGACAGTGTCAACTCAGCCTGTCACGTCCCCACTCTCAGCACCTGGGTACCCCTGAGTGCTCAGCATGAGTGGGGTCCCCCAGTGTCTCCCTCCATGGCATGTTCTGAAGGCATAGGAGCTGGACTGACATTTGGGACACCTAAACCTTTGTTCCACTTCTGCCAGGACAACTTCCTTGGTCCAGGCAAATCATGGCAGCTCTCTATGCCTCATTTTTTTATTCCTCACACAATGGAATAACATAACCCTCAGTACTTACCTAAGGGAGGAGAAATGATTCCCCTGCCTTCTCCCCATTTCTGCATTAGCTGGAGCATCAGATTTTTATGTCTGGCCAAGAATATAGGGAAGGAAGAGCAGGTAAGCTTTGGGCCCAAAGAGGGCATTTACGGGTTTCACTTAAGGAAAGAAAGCCAGGGGGCAGAGAGGGGTGGTGGAGCATGATCTTGGGCCAATGGTGAAGAACTAATGAAGTGCAATGTGCATGGGTTAAGTTGTGTAGCAGCCTGGGTCCCATCAAGAGATAGAAACCACATAGTGGGTCTAACGGGGAAGTGTAGTATAAAGGATTGCAACTATGATAAAAGAGTCACTGTAAGACATAAAACAATTCTGCCTGGTGCCCTAGTGCAGAGGGAGGTACCCAAGGAAGCACAGATTTGAAAGGTGTTCGGAAGTCATAAAATGTGCATCAGCCACCGCATAAGAGACGTTTGTGGATTTGGGCAGGCTGTAGCTCGTCAGCAGCTTTTGCACAAGCACCAGGCCACCCACTGGAGTGCAGGTGATGGAGCCGGCTGTGAGCCACTGGAATGCAGGGGAGGGAGCCGGCCATGAGCCGCTGGTGTGCAGGGGAGGGAGCAGGCCGTGAGCTGTTGGGGCAGGTGAGGGAGCTGGCCATGAGCCACAGGAGTGCAGGTGAGGGAGCTGGCCATAAGCCGTTGGTGCAGGGATGCATGGCGGGAGTCTGGCTGCCTTTGTAGGGCAGGAAGTCTCCAGAATGCTTGAGTCCCGCAGGGTCTGGCAGAAGGAATGGCAGCTCTGTGCAGACCCTCTAGAATACAGGTCACTGTGTGCAGGTTGTACAAGGGGTACAAGAGGGGTTCTGGGAAACTTTTCAGGAACTTTCAGACCACATGTGCCCTGCTACGTTTTGGTTTCCATGTCAAGATGCTGCAAGCCAAGGCTACAAGGTGGCTGAGGGACCAGGCCTAGGTCTGTGGTTGGGGCTTGAACATGATCAAGGCCCAGGCAGAGAGCTCGTGCCTCCTGCAGTCTCTCCATCCTCTACCTAGATGCCTGCAGAATGTTCACTTCCAGAGGGTATATTGAACAGTATTTCCCAGTTTATCACAGTGCACGTATTGAAATGTGTACTAGGAGCTGGGAGGCAACAGACTGAAAACTGACACTGGAGATGCTGGCTCATAGCAACAAAGAGAAGCTGAAAAGTAGTGGGAAAGAACTAACTGTAATTTTACATCAACAATCTGCATCTTTGTTTCGATGGTTTGTGGCAACCAAAATGACTATTTTTTCTACCTTCCTAGTTCAGACATAGCCTGAGACTTTTTTTTTTTTTAGATGAAGTCTCACTCTGTCACTCAGGCTGGGGTGCAGTGGCCTGGTCTCGGCTCATTGCAATCTCCACCTCCCGGGTTCAAGTGATTCTTCTGCCTCAGCTTCCAGGGTAGCTGGGGCTAACAGGCACTCGCCACCACGACTGGAAAATTTTCGTATTATTAATAGAGATAGGGTTTCTCCATGTTGGTCAGACTGGTCTTGAACTCCTGACCTCAGGTGATCTGCCCACCTCTGCCACCCAAAATGCTGAGATTACAGATGTGAGCCACTGTGCCCGGCCGCCTGAGACATTTTGGGCAACAGGTGTGACAGAAGAAATGTGTATCCCTTCCGGGCAGGGGATTTAAGAAGTGGCTCATGGCTGATTGTGTTTTCTTTGTTCTGTTTCTGGAACTGTGGGAGCATCTTCTGGGATAAGGGTCTATCTTTTTGAGTCTCTGCATGACTACGACCACCAGAGGCCTCTTGTTGACCCGTGATGGATGTGAAATCAATTGAGAAGTCAAGGCTGGGTGCGGTAGCTCACGCCTGTAATCCCAGCACTTTGGGAGACTGAGGCAGGCAGATCATGAAGTCAGGTAATCAAGACCATCCTGACTAATACGGTGAAATCCAGTCTCTACTAAAAATACAAAAAA
Organism: Pongo pygmaeus; assembly: GCF_028885625.2. Taxonomy (NCBI): domain Eukaryota; kingdom Metazoa; phylum Chordata; class Mammalia; order Primates; family Hominidae; genus Pongo; species Pongo pygmaeus. The sequence continues at coordinate 10,765,837 of NC_072390.2, forward strand.
TTAGCCAGGCGTGGTGGCAGGCACCTGTAGTCCAAGCTACTCAGAAGACTGAGACAGGAGAATCTCTTGAACTCAGGAGGTGGAGGTTGCAGTGAGCTGAGATTGCACCACTGCACTCCAGCCTGGGCCACAGAGTGAGACTCCATCCACCGCACCCCACGCCCTGAAAAAAAAAGAAAAGAAAAGAAAAGAAGTCAACTTTGCTGTTGAAGCCACTGAGGTTTGGGGACTTTTTTGTCACACTGCATCATCTGTCCTGACCAATGCATGACTCATCTCATCCTTGGCACAGCCCCTGAGAGAAGGGGCTTTATCCTCATTTCACAAATGAAGAGTCAAGTCTCAGAGAGTTTAGCAGCATGAGCAAGGTCACACAGCGAGGGGTGGAGCTTGGATTTGAATCCAGGTCTGTCTAACCTCAAAGACTGAAGTGGGGATGAAAATAAATTGCCGTTGCTGTTTGCCTGTCACCCAGGTGATGTAACACTTGTCTAGGCTCTGTCTACTGGGGGTTTGTGACATATCTCTGCACTGATCACCCAGGTGATGAGACTCTTGTCTAGGTTCTCCTATCCTTGGATTGTAACATAGCAGGATTTTGGACTCATATCCTTTTAGGGATCATAGAAGTGAACACATCAAAGCTGCCACGATAAAGTGGAAAAGTGGGCAATATTGCCAAATGCAAAATATCTGGGCTATATTTTGGTCTGAGATCACCATTTGAGACTCCTGGAAGTTAGGGAATATGGAGGCCAACTCCCGTAGGGATGTTGTATAAGACTCCAATTTCTAAGTCAATGATCTCAACCCTGTGGATCAGCACTCTCCATGTAATGGGACATCTTAACCCATTTTGTGCTGCTATAACAGAATACCAAAGACTAGGGAATCTATAAATAAAGGAAATTTATTTCTTAGAGTTCTGGAAGCTAGGAAGTCCAAGGATTAGGGGTCTGCATCTGGTGAGGGCCTTCTTGCTGTGTTATCTCATGGCTGAAGGCAGCAGAGCAAGACTTTGAGAAAGAAAGAGAGCAAAAGGGGCTGAACTTTCTTTTAATACAAGCCCACTCCTAAGAAAACTAACCCACCCCCAAAATAACTAGCCTATTCCTGAGATAGTGACATTAATCCATGCATGGGAGCAGAATCTCATAACCCAATCACTCTTATTAGGCCCCACCTCTCAACACTGTCACGTAGAGGATTAAGTTTCCAACACTTGAGCTCCGGGGGACACAGGCAGACCATACATGGGGGATTGATGAGTATATGGGAGTGACCAGTCGTGAATAATTTAGCTGAGAGTTGTGTTTGGGAGCTGAAGCCATGCACCATCATGCAGGGCACACATAAACCTTTGAATGCTCTGAGGAATGAATATTGAACATTGTAACTCATGGCAGAAGGTGGAATATTTAAAAGGCAGAACTGCCTGGGTAAACTAAAAGAGTGAACAAACAGCATGTAGCCTGTGGCTGGCTCCTCTTCTCTTCCCATCCCTACCTTTCACCTTTCTCTCTTTCTTTCCCTCCCTCTCTCTCCTTTCGATCCCTCCCTCCTTCCTTCATTTCTTCCTTCCTTCCTCTACCTTATTCTTTCTCTCCTGCCCTGCTTCCTTGTTTCTTTCCTTCTTTCTCTTTCCCTCTTTCTCTCCCTCCTTCCTTCTTTCTCCCTCTCATCTCCTTCTCTCTTTCTCTCTCTCTCCATCTTTCTCTCCCTCCATCCTTCCTTCTCTCATTCTTTCCTTTCTTCTCTCTTTCCTTCTTTGTCCCCTTCCTTCCTTCCTCCCTCCCTACATCCTGCCTTCCTTTCTTCTCTCTTTCTTTGACTGATGTGTTCTGAGCCCAAGCACCCTGTGGGGTACTAAGTGGTACCAAAATTGACTCAAGAATCAAGAAGAAATAGAAAACCTAAGAAGTACTATAACATGAATAACATAAAACTTCTAGTAAAATAAAATCTTTCACAAAGGAAGGACTAGGCCCAGATGGTTCTATGAGCAAATTTTACAGACTTTCAAAGAATGGATCATTCTAGTTATGTCCCAAACAACTATAGCTAGGAATATTAATGCTTGATTTTTCAAGAGCTTCATTTCCTAAAATCTGTAGGTTCAAAGGTAGATTGGCATGTGTTGGAAATCCTCAAATATTGTGCAGTTCCTTGGAGTTTTAGCATTAAAAAAGAAAGGCCTTGCTTGCATTAACTTTGAATTTTGTAAGAGTTACCAGTTAATAGATATACTCTATGCATTTTTATACACTCTGATTTTATAGGAATGGAGGCATACCAGACAATTGGCTCTGCACCCAGGTTTTTTACTTTGTAACATATTTTGGACATCATTTTTGAGCATCCTTTTAAAATTTATTTTTTTAATTAGCTGCATAGTATTCTATCATATGAATAATGATAATTTCAATAAACGGTAAGGTGATAATCATTAATGTGATTGATAAACATTAAGGTGATTTCTAGACTTTTTTTAATTAAAAAGATGCTATAATACTTTCTCCCATTCATACATAATTCCAGGCATCATTAGTATGTCTGTAGGGTAAATTTCTGAAAATGAAATTGCTGAATCGGAGAGTATTTTCATTTATAATTTTGGTATATATTGTTTAATCACAATTGATATATTTTGTACTAATTTATAATCCCAGTAACAAGACGTCAGTAACACTTCAAACTCCACAACTTCACTGGCAGTGCTTGAAGTCATGATGCATATTGCCAGCCTCCCTTCAAGTAAAGTTCTATTAACTCTACAAAAATTTTATAAATGTCAGACATTACACTTCCAGATAGCTTTGTGGTAACCAAAAAAAGAATTGATTTATAAGCAATTTGTATATCACGTTGAGACAAAATATATTTGTGATAAATATCATTATTGTAAGGTATTTAAAACATCTCATGTATCAAGAAATCATACTTTAGATGGGGCCAAACTGGCCGATTAGAAGCAGCTGTGGCCCGTGGCTCTCACAGAGAGCAATGAAAACTGCGAGTGAATTCTGCACCTTCAATGGATATATTCAGGTTCTCGCATTGGGACTGACTAGGCAGACAACTCGACCCACAGAGAGTCAGGAAAAGCAAGTGGGTCAGTGACCCACCCAGGTGTGGCACGGAGCTAGCTGAGTCCCCACTTGCAGACAAGGGAGGCCATGAGTGATTTTGCGACCCTGCCCGGGAAACCATGCTTCTCTGATGGATCTTTTCAACTTGCAAATCAGGAGGTACCTTCATGAGCTCAGCAACCACGGCCTCAGGTTTGAAGCACAGAGCTGTGTGGAGTCTCAGCAGAGTGCTGGCTGGCTTACTGCGGCATGCATAGAAACCCAGGAATTTTGCATGCTCTGCCCTGAGAATTCCAGCAAACCGGGAGATACATCTGTACATTCCCTTAGGAAGGGGGCTGAATCCAGGGAGCCAAGTGACATCATTCTGAGGCCCCACTCCCACAGCATCTCAGAAGACCCATTGGCTTGGAATTCCAGCTGGCCAGTGGCAGCAAGCTGGAGAAAGCTGGAGGTGGACCGAGTTCCTATGGGGAGGGGCAGCCACTCTATCTGTGGTTTGAGTTGGCTGCTCTAGCCTCCTGGCACCAGGGATCAGGAGGAGTCCCCTATAACACAGTACAGCTGTTGTGACTGATCATGGCCAGGCTGCTTCTTTAAGAGAGACTGAAATCCATCCTTCCTCACTGGACAGGGCCTCCCCATCAGAATTTTAACAACTCCAGCCAGAGTTCTATGGACAGAACTCTGATTTCTCCCTGGGATGAAGTCCCCAGGGAGAGAAGTAGCTACTGTCTCCCCAGCTCAGCCAACTGAAACTCTCCAGCCTGCTGGCTCTGAAGACTCCTGGGGGTCAGAACAACACAACTTCTCTGCCAAAGTGCAGCCAGACTGCTTCTTTAAGCAGTCCCTGATCCTGTTCCTCCTGACTTGGTGAGACCTCCCAACAGGGGTCTCCAGACACCTCCTACAGGAGCGTTCCAGCCAGCATCAAGTCTGTACCCCCTTGGACTTGTGCTCCCAGAGGAAGGATCAGGTTGCCATCTTTGCTGTTTTGCAGCCTTCACTGGTGATACCTCCAGGTGCAGGAGAGACTGATGTGACTAGGGTCTAGAGTGGACCCCCAAAAACCACAGCAGCCCTAGCCCTAGGGAAGAGTGGTCTGACTGTTAAAAACAAACAGAAACTAACAACAACAACATCAACAAAAAGACCCCATGAAAAACTCCGTTCAAATGTCAGCAACGTCAAAGGTATATAAGCCCACAAAGAAGAGAAAGTATCAACACAAAAACGCTGAAAACTCAAAAAGGCAGAATGCCTCTTCTCCTCTAAATGACAACAACACCTCCGAAGCAAAGGCATAGAACAGACCCGAGGCTGAGATGGCTGAACTGACAAAACTAGGCTTTAGGAGGTGGGTAATAACAAACTTCTCTGAGCTGAAGGAGCACGTTCTAACAATGCAAGAAGTTAAAAATCATAAAAGAACACAGTAGCTGATAACCAGAATATTCAGTTTAGAGAGGAACATAACTGACATGATGGAGCTGAAAAACACAACATGAGAACTTCACAACACAACCACAACTATCACTCACAGAATAGGCCAAGTGGAGGAAAGAATCTCAGAGCTTCAAAACTTTCTGTCTGATATAAGACAGGAAGAGAAGAATAGAGAAAGAAGAATAAAAAAGAAAGAACAACAAAACCTTCAAGAATTATGGGATTATGTAAAAAGACTGAACTTAAGACTGATAAGGGTACCTTGACCCACCACGATCAAGATGGCTTCATCCCTGGGATACGAGGTTGGTTCAACACAGGCAAATCTATAAATGTAATTCATCACATAAACAGAACTAAACACAAAAACAACACGATTATCTCAATAGATGTAGAAAAGGCCTTCAATAAAATCCAACATCCCTTCATGTTAAAAACTCTCAATAAACTAGGTATTGAAAGATCACACCTCAAAATAATATGAGCCGTATATGACAAACCCACAGCCAATATCATACTGAGTGAGAAAAAGCTGGAAGCATTCCCCTTGAAAACTGGCACAACAAAAGGATGGCCTCTCTCACTGCTCCTATTCAACGTAGTACTGGAATTTCTGGCCAGGGCAATCAGGTAGAAAAAAGAAATAAAGGTATTTAAATAGGAAGAGGTGAAGTCAAATTATCTTTATTTGCAGATGACATAATCCTGTATCTAGAAAACCCCATCATCTCAGCCCAAGAGCTTCTTAAGCTGAAAAACCACATCAACAGAATCTCAGCATACAAAATCAGTGTGCAAAAATTGCTAGTATTCCTATACACAAACAACAGGCAAGTAGAGGGCCAAATCGTGAATGAACTTCATTCACAATTGCTACAAAGAGAACAAAATACATAGTAATACAGCTAACAAGAGAAGTGAAGAACCTCTTCAGGGAGGACTACAAACCACTGCTCAGAGAAATCAGATAGGACACAAACAAATGGAGAAGCACTCCATGCTCATGGATAGGGAAGAATTCATTCCTGAAAGTGTCCATACTGCCCAAAGTAATTTATAAAAGAATTCAATGTTATTCCCATTAAACTACCAATGACATTCTTCACAGAATTAGAAGAAAGTATTTTAAAATTCTCGTGAACCAAAAAAGAGCCCAAATAGCCAAGGCAATTCTAAGCAAAAAGAACAAAGCTGGAGGCATCACACTACACAACTTCTAACTAAACTATAATGCTACAGTAACCAAAACAGCATGGTACAGGTACAAAAACAACCAATGAAACATAATAGAGAACTCTAAAATAAGACCATACACATACAAATATCTGATCTTTGACAAACCTGACAAACACAATCAATGGGGAAAAGATTCCTTATTTAATAAATCATGTTGGGAAAACTGGCTAGCCATATGCAGAAAATGAACCTGGACATCTTCCTTAAACCTTATACAAAAAATAACTCAAGATGGAATAAAGACTTAAACATAAGACCTAAAACCATAAAAACCATTGAAGAAAACCTAGGCAATACCATTCAGGACATAGGCATGGGCAAAGACTTTGTGACTAAAACACCAAAAGCAATGGCAACAAAAGACCAAATTGAAAAATGGGATCAGACTAAACTAAAGAGCTTTTGCACAGCAAAATAAACTATCATCAGAGTGAACAGACAACCTACAGATTGCGAGAAAATTTTTGCAATCTATCTGTCTGACAAAGGGCTAATATCCATAATCTACAAAGAACTTAAACAAATTTACAAGAAAAAAACAGCCCAATCAAAAAGTGGACAAAAGAAATGAGCAGACACTTCTCAAAAGAAGACATTTACGTGGCCAACAAACATGAAGAAAAGCTCATCATCACTGGTCATTAGATGAATGCAAATCAAAACCACAATGAGATACGATCTCACGCCAGTTAGAATGGCGATTATTAAAAAATCAGGAAACAGCAGATGCTGATGAGGCTGTGGAGAAATAGGCATGCTTTTACACTGTTGGTAGGAGTGTAAATTAGTTCAGTCATTGTGGAAGACAGTATGAAAATTCCTCAAAGATATAGAACCAGAAATACCATTTGACCCAGCAATCCCATTATAGGGTATATACCCAAAGCATTATAAATTATTATACTATAAAGACACATGCGCTGTATGTTTATTTCAGCACTGCATGTTTATTTCAGCACTGTTCACAATAGCAAAGTCTTGGAACCAACACAAATGCCCATTAATGATAAACTGGATAAAGAGAATGTGGCACATATACACCATGGAATACTATGCATTTATGTCCTTTCCAGGGACATGGATGAATCTGGAAATCATCATTCTCAGCAAACTAACACAAGAAAAGAAAACCAGGCTAGGAGCAGTGACTCATGCCTGTAGTCTCAGAACTTTGGGAGGCTGAGGTGGGGAGTTTGAGATCAGCCTGACCAACATGGAGAAACCCTGTCTCTACTAAAAATACAAACAATTAGCCAGGAATGTTGGCACATACCTGTAATCATAGCTACTTGGGAGGCTGAGGCAGAAGAATCGCTTGAACCCAGGAGGCAGAGGTTGTGTTGAGCCGATATCACGCCATTACACTCCAACCTGGACAGCAAGAGTGAAATTTTGTCCAAAAAAAAAGAGAGAGAAAGAAAAAGAAAAAAGAAAAGAAAACCAAACACTGCATGTTCCTACTCATAAGTGGGAGTTGAACAATGAGGACACATGGACACAGGGAGGGGAACACCACACACTGGGGCCTGTCATGGGGTGGGAGGCTAGGGGAGGAATAGCGTTAGGTGAAATACCTATATAGATGACGGGTTGATGGGTGCAGCAAACCACCATCGTACATGTGTAACTATGTAACAAACATGCATGCTCTACCCATTTATCACAGAACTTAAAGTACAACAAATAAAACTTTACACAAATGCATAAAGTATAGCACAGCTAATATATTATAATGAAAAGTCAACTATAATCTCAGCTCAAAGAGAACACCATGAAATTATGAAGAGCTCTCCACAAATCTCTAAATTTATGTCCTCATAAGATTACATTTCTATTTCTTCTTGAATAATTTCCTCATTTTAGCTATGATTTAGTGACAGTAAGAAGGTAATTATGAGGAGAAAATTCTCCTAACACTCCATTGAGAAATTTCTGCCTCATTTCACCATACACCTGAGTCTTAAGCAGTCACTTCTAATGTAGCTGAATAATAGATCCTCAACCAGCTGAGTCTATGAATTGAATCCATGTATGTGAGATAAAGCCCCCAAGGAGAGGTAATAAGATGGGAATGCCATCAGCTCATCTTCTTCAGGCCTATATTTGTCATTGTCACTTGTAGAAGCAGGACAGCCCTGGCATTGGGATTGGCAGTAACAGAGAGTATCAAAGGGAAAACTAAACTTCCCTAATTTTTGGAAAAAAGCAGGTTGGAAACAGACGGGCTCCAGCGTTTTCCATGTTTGAGGTCATTGCCCCAGGAAGTCTTGCTCAGGACATTTCTTGTCAGCAAAGCAGAAGTCAAACGATATTCCTACCTTCCAAGAGAACAGAACATAATGTCAGATTTTCTCACGGATTCCCACAAGTTCAAGAAACTTTCATGGCCTTATTTAACTGCTTAAGCATTTCAACTAAAAAATTATTTGTCTTTCAAATACACAGGAATCTGTTTGGAAAAATTTAACCAGAAAAAGTTGGAATTCTAAAGTAAAAAATGCATAAGGCCATAAAAATGTTTTACATCTTTTAATTTATATGTCAACTGGGGAAAGAGAAACATTCTCTGAAGTTTCCTTTTATACCATTAAAGACTTACTCTTTATTACCAGCAATACAGGGTGACTTATTCAGGTTGAATCTTGAAGGTAAACTGTAACTTAATTTTAAGTTTTGGCTAATTTTTAAGCGTTTCTCAGTCACCTACCATGATTTCACCTCAGAAACCAAAATCTCAGTTTCATTTAGATTTTTGAAATATTAACACAGAAGGTTAAATGCTTCAAAATAATACTCATGTAGAGACTTACATATGTGGACCAGAAATCTCCAGGTATTACAAAGTTTATGAGAACATAATAAATGTTGATACATACATTTAATTCTGAAATAAAAACTTACAACAAATAAAACTAACAAATCAAGAAAATTTTGTAGGTTATGCATTTTATGTCTAAAAGTATAGGTATGAAACACTCAAGGATGGATAAAGAAGAAATCGCAAGAGAAAATTGAAAATATGTAGAGACAAATTAAAAACATGAAATACCAAAAGTTAAGAGATACATCAAAAACAGTACCATAAGGGAAAAATTTATACCTATAAGTGATTATAAAAAATAAGATACCGAATCAACAACTTTACTCCTAAGGAACTAAAAACAGAGGGAAAAAGAGTGACTACTAAAGAGGGACAACTAAAACTAGCAAAATTGAAAAAATGATAAAGATAGCAGTGGAAATAACTGAAATAGAGAATAGAAAAACAATATCAAAAATAAACAAAGCCTAGTTTGTTCCCTGAAAAATATCAAAACTGACAAAATTTTATTTATATTGACTAAGAAAAAAAGTGAATATTCAAATTACTGAACTCAAAAATAAAATGGGTACATTACTAACAAAATTTGGTGTAAAAAAGGGATGTAGGAGAGTAACATAAGGAAGTATACACTAAAAAATTGAATAGCCTAAATAAAATGAACAAATTCGTAGAAAGAAAAATCCTACTAAGAGTGAATCAGAAAAGTTGGATAAACCTATTCAGCAAGGAGATTCAGCAGGAAGATTGCATCAGTAATCAAAAACCCAACAACAAAGAAAAGCCTGGACCAGACGGGTTCAGTGTTGAATTCTACCCAATGTTTAAAGCAGAATTAAAACCACTTATTCTCAAACTTTTTCAAAACTTTGAAGAGGCGGTAATTTTTTCTACCTTGTTCTATGAGTCCAGTATTACCCTGACACCAAGCCATAAAAAGGCACCATAAGAAAACTACAAAAAAAAAATCCCTTATAAATGCTGATGCAAAAATCCTCAACAAAATACCAGCAACTCAAACTTAGCAGTACTTTAAAAGGATTATACACTATGAATGAGTATAATTGACTCCTGAAATAAAAGTATGTTCCAACACATGAAAATCAGCATAATATCACATTAACATAAAGAAGGAAAAAACCCTCATGTGATCATATAAATCAAAGAAGAAAAAGCATTTGTCCAAATTTAACCCACATCCATGATAAAATATAGTTAGTAAACTATAAAAAGAAAGTAAACACCTTAACATAATCCTATACAAAAAAACAAAACAAAACAAAAAAACACAGCAAACATGGTGAAAGACTGAAAGCTTTTACCCTAAGAGCAAAAACAAAGATGCTTGCTTTTACTACTTCTATTTAATATAGTACTGAAGGTTCTGGTTAGTTAAAACAATAAGGTGAGTAAAAGGATTAAAGATATTCCAATTTTTTAAAAACTAAAATTATCTGTTTGCAGATGACATAACCTTATATAAAAATATTTTATAAAATATTTTTGTGTTTATAAAAATACTCAAAATACTTTATAAAAATACTTTATAAAAATATTTTAGTTTCTGTGAAATAAACTGTCAGATGCAATAAATAAAATTCATCAAAGCTGCATGAAACAAAATAATACACAAAAATCGTTGTATTTCTACAATAACAATAAACTATCTGAAGAAGAAATCAAGACAACAGGGTCATGTATGATAGCATCAAAATAATAAAATGCTTATGAACCCACTTAACCAAGGAAATGAAAAACCTGTAGAGCAAAAACTATAAACATGGCATGAAAGTATTAAAGATGACACAAATAAATGAAAAGACATCATGTGTTTATGGACTGGAAGACAAAATCTTGTCAAGGTGCCATTGTTATCTATAGTCTTCTACGGATTCAATAAAATCACTACAAAAATTCCAATATTTGCAAAAATAGAAAAACCTGTTCTAAAATTCAGATGAAATCTCAAAAAACCCCAAGCACCCAAATCAATCTTAAAAACTAACAAAGTTAGAGGACTAACACCTCCTGGTTTCAAACTTCAGTATGCAAAACAATGCTGTACCAGCATAGAGACAGACGCAAAGACCAATGCAATAGAAATAAAGAACCAAAAAATATGGTCATGATTTTTAACAAGGGCGTCAACACTGTTCAATGGGGAAAGGACGATATTTTTTAAAATGGTGTTAAAAACGGATATTTACATCTATCTATCTATCTATCTATCTATCTATCTATATATCCCAAATTAGCTTTTTGTCTGTCATGTATGTTGCAGATCTATTTCCCCAGTCTTTTGACTTTTGATTTTGAGGAATTTTTCTCTCATACAAAATTTTAATTTTTATGGAGTCAAATACAACCTTGGCGCCGATCTGGTTCCCGTACTGCCTGGCCTGCATGAGCACGATTTCCTTCATGGCCAAGGCGTGATTACAGCGGCAGGAGAAACACGAGAAGGAGAAGCAGACGCATAGCTACCCAGCCCGCCCTCCACCGACGCTGAAATCGCCCCGCGCCCACCTCCCTCAGCCTCGGATTAGGCTCCCAGAATAAGCAACAGCTTTACTTCCACACAGGTGTACCCACCTGTGAATCCCTTGCCGTTGAACGTCTGTTGGAAAACAGGTGTCCTTGCGGTGGTCCTTTCCACGTTGGGGAAGCTGGTCAGCTGGAGAACTTCCTCCCACATCTTTAGTAAGACTAAATCCCTAGCTGAGCTGAAACTGAATTTTCCTCCCATGTGGGAGGGGAAGACTCTTGTTTCCATATTCACAGAGTGCCTTTGCACCTGTCCTAGATTGATAACATATTGTTGTAATTGATGAGTCTTTTCGTCTATTAGGAGACCTGTGCTTAGGAAAGGTCTTCCGAATGTTAACGCAACAAGATTTAATTATAAGTTTTACTTTGGAACAGCTCAAACCCACAGTAAGCTGTGGGTGTTAGAGACAGTCAGGCGTCTGATTTAGCTACAGTCTTCTTTAGAGTAGAATTAGCCCTTTCACCTTTCCAGAGGACTGCGGTCTGCACAAAGAGTGAAGATAATATTGGATTCTTAAAGCTGAGGATAGGTGTTGGGATACACCTGCTGTGAAAGACGGGCCATGGCCACTTTGCAGGCTTTTAGATTACCCAAACTGAGGAGATATTTCTTCTGGTAAAGATTTTTCAGATGGGGTGGGGAATACCTCGATCTAACCAGTGAAGGTATCAGTAAGAATTAGCAAATATTTGAATCTCCTGCAGAAAGGTATCTGAGTAAATTAGAGTTGCCAGTTCTCACCTGGATAGGGTCCTCAATTTTGGACAGGTTTACCTGGAGAAGGAGAAAATTGCTGGCCATTTGTGTCATGTCAGGCAAAGAGCTCACAGGGCTGAGTCACCTCTTTTGGTGTCTTGAAAAGATTTACCCCTATAAACAAATGAGACTTTAAGAGAAACCAAGAATCCCTTCTAGGGTGAAAAGAATAATGAAAGTGCTGAATTATATTCCTATGATTGGTAGTTGGCATTAGTAATTTATTACCATCATTCAGCCAGCCAGAGGGGCCCTGGACTGAAATGCAAACCCTGGCCCATTTTTGTTCTTCTTCAGAGTGTTCTGGCCCAGTTCTATGTATGCTGTCCAGCACGCCCATAAGCTTCATTGGCCCTTTCAGTGCAGGGGCCTTGGCTGTGGCATCTACAAGGGCATTTCCTTTTGCATGGTCAGTCTCTCTTTTGATGTCCTCTGCAATTAATTATAGTCACTTTTTGGCAGCAAAGCAGCATTCTAACAAGCTCAAAATTTGAATGATGTTGTATGGAATAGCCCTTGGGGGTCAGGAGTCCCTACACATTCCAAATTACAGCATAAGCATGAAGCACTAAAAAGTCATACTTGGAATCAGTGTAAATGTTAACTTTTAAATCCTTTCCCAATTGCAGGGGCTGAGTAAGTTCAATTAACACAGCTTTTTGAGCTGAGGTCGAGGCCAGCAAGACTTGTGCCTACTACTAATAGCATACTTACCCTTCTTGTTTTCCTGATGCATAAAACAACTTACATCTGTTAACCAATCTTCCTTGGGATGGTCAAGGGGCTCATCCTTCTAAAGTTTGGCCTGCTAGAATAAATTTGTTTCATAACCTGTGACATGCTTTGGCTGTGTCCCCAGTCAAATCTTATCTTGAATTTCAGCTCCCATAATTCCTATATTTCGTGGGAGGGACCCAGTCGGAGGCAATCGAATCGGGAGATGAGTCTTTCCCATGCTGTTCTCGTGACAGTGAATAAGCCTCATGAGATCTGATGGTTTATTTATTAATTTATTTTTGAGACATAGTCTTGCTCTGTTGCTCAGGCTGGAGTGCATTATCATGACCTTGGCTCACTGCAACCTCTGACTCCTGGGTTCAAGCGATTCTCCTGTCTCAGCCTCCCGAGTAGCTGGGATTATAGGCACCTACCACCATGCCTGTCTAATTTTTGTACTTTTAGTATAGACGGGGTTTCACCATGTTGGCCTGTCTGGCCTCGATCTCCTCACCTCAGGTCATCCACTGCCTTGGCCTCCCAAAGTGCTGGGATTACAGCTGATGGGTTTATAAAGGGGAGTTTCCCTACACAAGCTCTTTTGCCTGCTGCCATGTGAGAGATGTGACTTTGCTCCTCATTTGCCTTCTGCCATGAGTGTGAGGCTTCCCTGACCATGTGGAACTGTAAGTCAATTAAACCTCTTTTCTTTATAAATTACCCAGCCTCAGATGTGTCTTTATTAGCAGCATGAGAACAGACTAATACAACCTGTATGCCAGAAAGGCTAGAAGCACCTGTGGACTCTGGCAGATAAGTAGCTGGGTTTATGGTTTGGCAGGCTTTAAGGGTTATGTCTGGAGTGTCTAGCAACAAGCCCTGATACTTTCATAAATGTTCTCTTATTATTCACTGTTGCACTTTAGCTTCTAGGACCACCTTCCCTTGGTGCAGGGTCAAAAACCTGTAGGTGCTGTTCTAATATTAGTTTATTAGCTTTGCCTGCTAGAAAAGTGGTAGTGGAAATAGCTCTAAGACATCAAGGCCACCCTGAGGCCACCTGGTCAATCTGCTTAGAAAATTAGGCTGCTGGCCTCGGAATGTCCCCCAGTTTGGGGACAAGATTACCCAAGGCCTATGCCTTGCTTTTTGGTCACATAAAGAAAAAATGGTTCATCCAACTTGGGGACTCCCATGGCTGCAGCAGAGCCCAATTTCTCCTTGAGAGTATTGAAGGTTTGCTTGCAGTTCTCATTACATTCTAGGAGCTCTAAATCTTTCCATTAGTGTATCATATAAAGACTTGGCTACATGCCCAAATCTGGGCACCCATAAGCAGCAGTACCCAGCCATCTCTTAAAAAAGCCCACAGTCATTTTTTGGACAGGGACTGTTGGGTGACTAAAATAACTTTTTTATCTTCTAGGGAGGTTGATCAGTTCCAGAGTTTAAAACAGAGTCCAAATATTTAAGTCTTTCAGTCATAATCTGAGCTCTGTGTGGTGATGCCCTATATCTGCAAGTTCCCAGGAAATTTACCAACTTAACATTATTATTATGAGTCTTCTTTATTTGGGTTAGCAATGAGCAAGTCACCTACATACTGAATAATTGTGTCCCTTTCCAATTATAGATTTGTTAAGTCCTTAGCTAGAGTATTTTCAAATAAGTGAGGGCTATCCCAGAACCCTTCAGAGATTACTGTCCAGGTTAGTTTTGTGGCTGAATGCATATCTGGATCAGTCCATTCAAAGGCAAACATATTATGAATCTGAATGTATTGAGATCCAGAAAAGTGCATCTTTCAGATTTAAGAATGTAAACCAGCTTGCATCCCCTGGGACATGGTAAGTATTGGGGACAATGAGGTGTATGGAGACAACTGCATTTCTTAATGCTCTAAAGGTTCTGACAAATCTGTACTTGCCATTAGGCTTTTTATCTGGTAACATGCGAGTATTGTAAGGAGACTCTCATGGGCTTAATAACTCATATGGCAAGAATTTGGCAACAAGGGGTTGAATTTCCCCTCATGCTTCTTGCCTTAAATTATATTGTCTCTTCTGAGGTCGAGGAGTACTAGGCTGAAGTCGGATTTCAATTGGGAGGTGTTTAGTGCGTTTCCCAGAGCCTGTGTGGCCCAATCCTCAAGATTTACTTAAGACAACACCTCAGATGGTAAATGTGACAGCTCATTCTTAACTTCTTTTTTCCCCTGATGGGTCAGGAACAAAAGTAACAGTTTCTATGCTTTATGATCTGTGAAGGTGACCATGACTTGGTCTCCTCAGTCAATAAACCTCTCCCCAGTAAGAGGTCAGGCAATCAGACAGTACTAAAAAGGCAGGCAAGAAACCTAGAGGCTCTGGAGGACAACTTAGAAGATACAAAAAGGAGTGTTTTGGGGCTTGTCCATCATGAGAAGACAGGAGACCATTGAATTAAATCAGTACAGAGTAATCTGCTCCCACACCTAATACGAATTTAATACTCCTACCTGCTACTTCAAAAGTCACCTGAGGCTCCTCCATCTCTCGATAGCTAGTAGTCCAATGGGAGTGGAGGTAGGAAGTATCAGGCCCCGCCACTTTTGTGTCTGCTGGGCTCTGATGATGGCTCCCTTGGAAGCACAGTGCATTTCCTTCGGCAGAGGCTTACCTTCCTACAGAAGGCACACAGATTTATACCCAAGGCGCAGTGGCCCAGAGGCACAGACTGCGATTTTCACTTTCTCACTTCCTCTGTGAAGGCCAGGGGTTAAGGGGCGGCCTCTGAAGTGGTGGAGAGCACAAGGCTGCAGCTAGAAGCTGGGCCTCTTGGAAGATTTGCTTTATTTTATGTTTTCTCTGCTCAATTCCTGCGATGGAAAACTGCAAAATCCAAGTCTAAAATCTGATCCATGGGAGTCTGGAAGCCTAAGGCTGCTTTTGGCAGCTTCCTGCAGATATAAGAAGGAGACCGTGCTATAAATTAAACTCCTAGAAATGCCTGCCCCTTTTTGGAGTCAGGGTCAGTGTTAATGTATTTCCTCAAGGTCTAAATTAACCACCCTTGTAATAAGGCTAGGTTTTCATATTTTCCCTGAGTAATTTTCCAGACTTTATAAAAATTAAAAAGCTGTATCACACTTTTTTTTTTATCCCTTCACGGAGTCAATCATAATTTTTTCTCTCTATATCCTACTTTCTTCCTAATTCATTTGTTTTTTCTAGATTCTAGTTCTTTAGGGTCCTAGTCAGGCACTGCTGTGCCTCCTACTTGATAGGCGTCATGCCCCTGGTTGCAGGTTGCCACCCTATTAGCATGTGCTCTAGCCACTCCCATAATGCACTGCTTTTCTACCATGCAGCAGGCGAACATAAATATATGCAAATCCTGCCTGGTCAGATCATACGTCAAGGTTAGCCTTTTAAATTTGTCTATGAATTTTCCCGGAACCTCTGAAAACTGTTTTAGTTTTTCCTTGCATATGGCTAATTCAGATATAGAAAAGTGTACATTTACCTATATAGTATGGGGAAAAGAAAGAGAGATCAGACTGTTACTATGTCTATGTAGAAAGAAGTAGACATAAGACACTCCATTTTGTTCTGTACTAAGAAAAATTCTTCTGCCTTGAGATGCTGTCAATCTGTAACCCTAGCCTCAACCCTGTGCTCACAGAAACATGTGCTGTGTCGACTCTAGGTTTAATGGATTTAGGGATATGAAGGATGTGCTTTGTTAAATAAATGCTTGAAGGCAGCATGCTTGTTAAAAGTCATCAGCACTCCCTATTCTCAAGTACCCAGGGACGCAAAACACTGCGGAAGGCCACAGGGACAACTGCCTAGGAAAGCCAGGTATTGTCCAAGGTTTCTTCCCATGTGATAGTCTGAAATATGGCCTCATGGGAAGGGAAGGACCTGACCATCCACCAGCCCGACACCTGTAAACGGTCTGCGCTGAGGAGGATTAGTAAAAGAGGAAAGCCTCTTTGCAGTTGAGGTAAGACAAAACCATCTGTCTCCTGCTCGTCCCTGGGCAATGGAATGTCTCAGTATAAGACCCGATTGTATATTCCATCTACTGAGATAGGAGAAAACTGCCTTAGGGCTGGAGGTGAGACATGCTGGAGGCAATACTGCTCTTTAAGTAATTGAGATATTTATGTATATACACATCAAAAGCACAGCACTTTTTTCTTTACCTTGTTTATGTTGCAGAGACATTTGTTCACATGTTTTCCTGCTGGCCCTCTCTCCACTGTTACCCTATTGTCCTGCTACATCCCCCTCTCCGAGAAATGCCCGATAATGATCAATAAATACTAAGGAAACTCAGAGACTGGTGCCGGCGCTGGTCCTCCGTATGCTGAGCTCTTGTCCCCTGGGCCCACTTTTTCCCTATACTTTGTCTCTGCATCTCTTTTCACAAGCCTCTAGTTCTACCTGACGAGAAACGCTCACAGGTGTGGAGGGACAGGCCACTCCTTCATTATAGTGTCCCTATTATCATCTGTCACTTCCCAGAGAGGGCAAATATTCAATTTTGCCAGCTGATAAGAGGCCTCACTACATGTTGTTCTGGTGAAGTTCGGGTGTTTCGAGAGTGGGGTATGTACGTAAGACAGGACTCGAAGGGCAGGGAGAAGATGATGAGCGGACACTACATAACCCTGGAAAACTAGAAGAAATTAATAATTTGTTGCACACCTCACTAGAACTGGAAGGAATCTGATTGTGTTCTTATGGTGTTCTCGGACTGGCAGGGGGAGTTCAATCCCAGCTAAGAAAAGCCTAATATTAAGAGTAACTAGCATTAAAAGGGTAATCAATTATGTGCCATCCCTGTTTTGTCTTTTCCTCCATCAAACATATAGAAGCCCGTTTTAATTTTTTATCCTGACCAAGCATCAGAGAAGCCTGTATATAATGTATTTCCTCCCTCTTAGTTTCTCTTCTATAAAACAAATGAAGCTGCAAAATAGGAGTCAGATCAAACAGGGGAAATAGGAAGGCTGTAACTTGTATATTGTAATGTATTAGTCCATTTTCTTTTATATATATATATACTTTAAGTTTTAGGGTACATGTGCACAATGTACAGGTTAGTTACATCCGTATACATGTGCCATGCTGGTGTGCTGCACACATTAACTCGTCATTTAGCATTAGGTATATCTCCTAATGTTATCCCTCCCCCCAGCCCCACCCCACAACAGTCCCCAGAGTGTGATGTTCCCCTTCCTGTGTCCATGTGTTCTCATTGTTCAATTCCCAGCTCTGAGTGAGAACATGCGGTGTTTGGTTTTTTGTCCTTGCGATAGTTTACTGAGAATGATGATTTCCAATTTCATCCATGTCCCTACAAAGGACATGAACTCATCATTTTTTATGGCTGCATAGTATTCCATGCTGTATATGTGCCACATTTTCTTAATCCAGTCTATCATTGTTGGACATTTGGGTTGGTTCCAAGTCTTTGCTATTGTGAATAGTGCCACAATAAACACACGTGTGCATGTGTCTTTAAAGCAGCATGATTTATAGTCCTTTCGGTATATACCCAGTAATGGGACGGCTGGGTCAAATGGTATTTCTAGTTCTAGATCCCTGAGGAATCGCCACACTGACTTCCACAAGGATTGAACTAGTTTACAGTCCCACCAACAGTGTAAAAGTGTTCCTATTTCTCCACATCCTCTCCAGCACCTGTTGTCTCCTGACTTTTTAATGATCTCCATTCTAACTGGTGTGAGATGGTATCTCATTGTTGTTTTGATTTGCATTTCTCTGATGGCCTGTGATGATGAGAATTTTTTCATGTATCTTTTGGCTGCATAAATGTCTTCTTTTGAGAAGTGTCTGTTCATATCCTTTGCCCAATTTTTGATGGGATTGTTTGTTTTTTTCTTGTAAATTTGTTTGTGTTCATTGTAGATTCTGGATATTAGCCATTTGTCAGATGCCTAGGTTGCGAAAATTTTCTCCCATTTTGTAGGTTGCCTGTTCACTCTGATGGTATTAGTCCATTTTCACACTGCTATGACAAATCTGACAAAACTCTCTCAGGAAAAAACTGACCTGCTGGGTTAAGAAAGCAGGGTCCAGCTGCCCTTTACCAGCTCATCAAAGATGAGAGAAATGGTTAAGAAATGAGAGAAAACTGTTCAGAAAAAGTCTCATGTACTCCATCTTGAGGGTAATTGTTTGCAAAGGGTTGTCATAAAAGAGGCTGTCACTAAACAGGCATATCTGATCTTATCATGTAGAGCTCTTAAATACCACATTTCAACTTCAGTCATGATGGCGAGGTTACTGCTGATCTTTTCTAATAATTATGGTAAAAAAATTCTAGGTTCCAAGACAATTCTTTTTTTCAGTGTTACTTGGACAAGTGGCAAATTAAACAAGCAGTCAGTTCAGAGTCAGAGAATCGCTGAGGAAAGTAAAAGCTAAACTGTTTGGGGCCTCTGTCCTGGGGCAGCCAACAGATGCGATGAGCAGAAAGGTGACAAGATGTAGAGCACTCAGTTGAGGGACCGAAAGCACAAGGTGGACAGTCCAAAAAGAGAAAGTGGCAAACATCTTGTTTACCCAAATCCATTCTTCTCAATATTCCCCAGGGCCTCTAACCCTGTGGGCTTGGCCTCTAATCTGAATGTGATAATAGTGGATAATCATTCTTGCCCACCAGAATGGCTTCACGACTCTAAAAGACAGCCCACTTGCCATTTGTCAGCTGATTGATTCTGTGTGGATTGTTTTCCTTGGAGTGGGCGTCTTGTCTTGTTGTCCGTTCATGGTGTTGCTGAAAGATGTTGCTGGAAAAGAGGGTCCTGATACAGACCACAAAGTAGGATTCCTAGATCTTCTGCAGGAAAAAATTTGAGGTGAGTTAGAGAGCACAGTGAAAGAAGCAAGTTTATTAGAAATTACTCCATTACAGAGTTGGACATCCTCAGAAAACAAGAGCAGGAATGCATTGTCTTTTGTTAGTGTCTCTGCTTATAAGTAACTATAAAGATAAAGAGTTATAATTAAACTTGGAAGGTGCAGATGTAGTCACTAAAGTCGTGGCTATTCGTTTTAACAATAACCATTAACCCATTGACCTAAGCTAGGTCATTAATAATATCCTTACAAAAAATGCTGCACTCCTAGGACATTTATACATTTTTCAGGCTTGGTGGAAGATGTCTTGTATGACCACAAATATTCTGCAATTGTAATTTGTGGCCAGTTAAAAAATGTGACTATTTTCAGACCATGAACATTAATCTTCTAGATGCCCTGTGAGTACCTAGCTACTCATATTAAGATAGAATATTCTAGTCATGTTTATTAAACTAGAAGCTAGATAACCATGAGTTCCTCTAACACAGCAAGTCTACTCCTCAAGGAGAAAATGTATTTCTCAGGAATTTTGTGCATTTTGTTTAATGGCATTTGGTATGTTTACCAAAATGGCAGAAAAGAGTGAAATTACTCCTCAAAGATTTCTCAAGATTGGATATCAAATAAACAAAATGATTACAGTTAATATGCAATTTGATACAGTTGATATTCAAAAGAAATTTTGTTTGAAACAAAATGAGATTTTTATTGTTACTTATTTATTATTATTATTATTATTATTATTATTATTATTTTGAGACAGAGTCTTGCTCTGTTGCCCAGGCTGCAATGCAGTGCACTATCTTGGCTCACTGAAACCTGTGCCTCCCTGGTTCAAGCAATTCTTCTGCCTCAGCCTCCCAAGTAGCTGGGATTACAGGCATGAATCACCACACCCAGCTAATATTTGTATCTTTAGTAGAGATGGGGTTTTCCTCTGTTGGCCAGGCTGGTCTCAAACCCCTGACAACAAGCGATCTGCCCACCTTGGCCTCCCAAATAGCTGGGATTACATGTGAGAGCCACCACTCCCAGCCACAATGAGGTTTTTAAATAATTCTGATTTCCTGCTGTTGAGCAGGGAGCTGAGCAAATTCAACAGAACATGGGCCTATACTACGGGAAGACGGAGGACAAACTCTAGAACACATGTGATTAAATTAATTACAATGGAAACCAAATCAAATTTAGTAAGGCCACACCTCTTAGTTGCAAGATGTTTCCCCACATTTTGAAATGTGATGTTATTCCATGGAAAAGAAAACTAGTGTTTATCTCCAGAGTAAAGAACAGAGTTCCCTGCAATGATTGATTGACTGAGAAATATGGCTCAAGATTTAAAATCCTTCTTTTTTCCATTTATAAACTAAAAATAAATTTCTAATCCCCTGTTGATTAAATGGACCTCTCTTCTTGGATAAGGACTTTCCAAAGTTAACCTGAAGAACTAGTTCAAGCCATGGGTCACACATGCATCATTATACTCTCCTCCCTTTTGTTTTAATTTTAATTTCAATTTCAATTTTTAATTTATATTTGTGGGTACATAGTTGGTGTATATATTCATGGGGGTACATGACACACTTTGATGCAGTCATGCAATGAGTAATACATAATAAAAAACGGGCTATCTGTCCCCTCAAGCATTTATAGCTTGTGTTATAAACAATCCAATTATACTCTTTTAGTTTTTTTAAATGTGGAATTAAATTATTATTTACTATAATCACCGTGTTGTGCTATCAAATGCTGTCTTATTCATTCTTTCTAACAATTGTTTTTTTACCCATTTAGCATCCCCACTATCCCGTTGTTCCCTCCCTGCCCTTCCCAGCCTCTGGTAACCATCCTTATACTCTCTACCTCTATGACACCAATTGTTTTGAATTTTAGCACCCATAAATAGTGAGAACATGTGACATTTGTCTTTCTGTGTCTGACATTTCACTTAACATAAAGACTTTCATTTCCATTTATGTTATTGCAAATGGAAGGCTCTCATTATTTCTTAGAGCTGAATAGTACTCCATTGTGTATATGTACCACATTTTCTCTATCCAATCATCTGTTGATGGACATTTAGGTTCCTTCCAAATCTTGGCTATTATAAACCTTGCTGTAGCAAACATGAGAGTGCCAATAGGTCTTTGATTTACTAATTTTTTTCTTGTAGGCATATAATGAGCAGTGGGATAGCTGGACCATATATTAGCTCTCGTTTTAGTTATATCGGGAACATCCAAACTGTCCTTAAATGTGCTCCCAACAGCAGTGTACAAGGGTTCCTTCACTCGACATACTCACCAGCATTTGTTTTTGACTGACTTCTGGATAAAAGCCACCTTAACTGGGGTGAAATGATATCTCATTTTGGGTTTGATTTGCATTTCCATGATGATCAGTAATCTGGAGCACCTTTTCATTTGCCTGTTTCACATTTGTATGTCTTCTTTTCATAAATGTCTATTTAAATTTTTTGTCCACTCTTTATTTGGGTTATTATTTTTTTCTATGGAATTTTTTGAACTCAATATATTGTAGTGTATTAGTCTGTTCCTGCACTGCTATAAAAAAAACCTGAGACTGTGTTATCTATTTATTTACTGAGATGTAGTCTTGATATGTTGCCCAGACTGAAGTGCAGTGGTGCAATCTCGGCTCACTGCAACCTCCACCTTCTGATTCAAGCAATTCTCTGCCTCAGCTCCTGAATAGCTGGGATTACTGGCACCTGCCACCATGCCTGGCTAATTTTTGTATTTTTAGTGGAGAGAGGGTTTCACCATCTTGGCCAGGCTGGTCTTGAACTCCTGACCTCGTGATCCACCCTCCTCAGCCTCCCAAAGTGGTGAGATTACAGGCATGAGCCATGGCACCTGGCAAGACTGGGTAATTTATAAAGGAAATGGGTTTAATTGACTCACAGTTCCACATGGCCGGGGAGGACTCAGGAAACTTCCAATAATGGCAGATGGGGAAGCAGGCATCTCTTACATGACAGCAGGAGAGAGAGCATGTATGTGAAACAAAGGGGGAAGAGTCCCTTATAAAACCATCAGATTTCATGAGAAATCACTCATTATCAGAAGAACAGCATGGGGGAAACCACCCCCATGATCCAATGACCTTCTACCAACCTCTCCCTCAACATCTGGGGATTACAATTCAATATGAGATTTGTGTGGGGACTCAAATCCTAACCATATCATGTAGCTGTTAATTGCTTTTCAGATGGATAATTTACAAATATTTTCTCCCATTCTGTGGATTTTCTCTTCACTTTGTTTCTTGTTTCTTTCACTTTAAAAAGGCTTTCTGACTTTCTGTAATCTGATTTGTCCATGTTTGTTTTAGTTGTCTGTGCTTCTGGGGCATTATTTAAGGAATTTTTGCCCAAACCAATGCTAAAGAGTTTCCCCAATGTTTTCTTGTAAAAGTTTGATGGTTTGAGGCGTTAGGTTTAAGTCTTTAATTCATTTTAATTTGATTTTTGTAAGTGGCAAGAAATAGGGTTCTAGTTTTATTCTTCTGCCTATGGCTTGCCAGTTTTCCCAGCCCTATTTATTACAAAAGCTGTCTCATTTTTTATTGTATATTCTTGGCACTTTTGTTGAAAATTAATTTAGCTGCCCCTCCCATAGGATTCCAGAACACTGCTATGAGGGTCTGAATGTTTGTCCCTCGCATAGGATTCCAGAACACTGATGCTGGGTTCCAAACGTTTGTCACATAAGATTCCAGAACACTGCTACGAGGGTCTGAATGTTTGTTCCTCACAGGGGATTCCAGAACACTCCTGCTGTGGTCTGAATGTTTGTCCCTCACATAGGATTCCAGAACACTGTTATGAGCGTCTGAATGTTTGTCCCTCACACAGAATGCCAGTTTTACCAGACATATTTATTACAAAAACTCTCTTATTTTTTATTGCATGTTCTTGGCACTTTTGTTGAAAATTAATTTAGCTGTATGAGTTTGTTTCTCAGGTCTCTATTTCGTTCCATCTGTCTTTATGTCTGTTTTTATGCTAGTGTCATGTTGTTTTAATTACTACAACTTAGTAGTATAATTTAAAACCAGGTAATGGAATTCCTCCAGTTTTGTTTTATATACTCAGCATAGCTTTGACTATTATGGTGTTTTGTGCTGTTTCCATATAAATTTCAGAATTTTTTTTCTATATCTGTGAGGAATGTCTTCTTCTTCTTTTTTTTTTTGGTGGCGTCTTGCTCTGTCATCTAGACTGGAGTACAGTGATGTGATCTGGGCACAGTGCAACCTCCACCTCCTGGGTCTAAGCAATTCTTTGCCTCAGCCTCCTGAATAGCTGGGATTACAGGCTCCCGCCACCATACCTGGCTAATTTTTTGTATTATTGGTAGAGGTGGGGTTTCACCAAGTTGGCCAGGCTGGTCTTGAACTCCTGACCTCATGATCCACCAACTTCAGCCTCCCAAAGTGCTGGGATTACAGGCATGAGCCACTGCCCCTGGCCTGTTATTTTGATAGAGATGGCATGAAATGTATAGATTGCTATGGATAGTACGGACATTTTTAAAAAAATACTGATTCTTCCAATCTGTGAAAATAAAAATATCTTTCCAATTTTTGGGTCCTTTTTCATTTCTTTTATCAGTGTTTTACTGTTTTAATTGTTGAGAACTTTTATTTCTTTGGTAAATTCCCACATATTTTGTTTTATTTGTGGCTACTGCAAATAGTATTACATTTTTGAATTCTTTTTCAGTTTGTTGACTGTTGGCATACAGAAACCCTACTGATTTGTATGTGTTGATTTCCTATTCTGCAAATTTACTCAAGTTATTACCTCTAATAGATTTTGGTGGATGTATTAGGCCATTCTCATATTGCTATAAAAAGTAATCAGTGACTGGTTAATTTATAAAGAAAATAGGTTTAATTGGTTCATGTTTCTACAGGCTGTACAGAAAGCATAGCACTGGCTTCTGCTTCTGGAGAAGCCTCTGACAACTGACAAGGTGAAAAATAAATCCAGTGCTTGCACATCACATGGTAAGTGCGAGGGCAGGGGGGAAGTGTTACACACACTTATAGATAACCAGCTCTGATAAAAACTTACTATTGTGGGAATGGCACCAAAGGAAATGATGCCAAACTGTCTGTGGAAATCTTGCCCTCATGATTCAATCACCTCCCCTCTAGGCCCACTTCCAACATTGAGGATTATATTTCAATATAAGATTTTGGTGGGAATACACATCCAAACTGTATCATTTTGCCCTTGGCCGTTCCAAATCTCAAATCCTTCTCATATTTCAAAATACAGACATGACTTCCCAATAATCCCCAAAGTCTTAACTAATTTCAGCCTTAACTCAAAAGTCAAAAGTCTCGTCTAAGACAAAGCTAATTTCTTCCTCCAATAAGCCTGTAACATAAAGAAACAAATTAGGTTCTTCCAAGATACAAATGAGGCAGAGACATTTGGTAAATGCTCCTATTCTAAAAGGAAGAAATCAGCCAAAAGAAAGCAGTCACAGGATCTACGAAAGTCTGAAACCCAGAAGGGCAGTTATTGAATTGTAAGGCTCCAAAATAATTATTTTTGACTCTGTGTCCCATTTCCAGGGCATGCTAATGCCTTGGGAAGGTTTTACCTTGTGACTTTGCATGGTTCAGCCCCCACAGCTGCTCTCATGGGCTGGCATACTATGCCTCTGGCTTTTCAAGGTGCAAGGTGCAGGCTGTAGCTAGATCTACCATTCTGGGGTCTGAGGTCTGGAGGACAGTGATCCTCTCCTCACAGATCTACTAGGCCATGACCCAGTGGGGAGCCTTCCTGGGGACTGTCACCGCACATTTCTTTTCTCCATTGTTTTAGTAGAGGATCTCCATGAGGGCTCCACACCTGCAACATGCTTCTGCCTGCACACCCTGTCTTTTTCATACATCCTTTGAAATAAAGCTGGAGACACCCAAGTCTCAACTACTCGCATTTGGTAAACCCACAGGCCTAACCCCACATGGACGCTACCAAGGTTATGGCTTGCACCCTCTGAAGCAGTGACTGGAGTTGTAACTGGGTCAATATGAGCTACACCTGGAGCTGAAGCAGTGACAAGGATGCAGTGAGCCTTGTTCCAAAGCTACCCAAGGCAGCAGGTCCTAGACCTGATCCCAGAAACTATTCTCTTCTTTTAGGCCTCAGGGCCTGTGATGGGTTGCTGCCTTTCAGATTTCTAAAATGCCTTCAATTCCTCTTTCCCATTGTCTTGGCTATCAACACTTGCTTTTTTTTAGGTTATACAAATATCTCTAACAAGTGGTTGACCCATATGCTGCTTGAGTTCCTCTCTTATAAAAGCTTTTTATATTTCAGCCACATGACTAGGCTGCAAAGTTTTCAAGCTTTTACATTATGCTTCTTTTGTAAGTATAAGTTACTACTTATTTTATTTTTATTTTTTTGCTAGAACATGTGAGCATAGGTTGTTAGAGGCAGCCAGGTCACATCGCAAATGCTTTGCTGCTTAGACATTTTTCCAACAGAAACCCTAAATCATCAATTTCAAATTCAAACTTTTTTATATCCCTAGTGCATGACAGAAATTCAGCCAACCACTTTTCTAAGACAACATGCATGACCTTTGTTTCAGTCCCAATAAGTTTCTAGTTTTCATCTGAGACCTTCTCAGCCCGGCCTTCACTGTCCAGATCACTATCAGCATTTTGGTCACAGACATTCAACCAGTCTCTAAGAAAATCTCAACTTTCCCTCATTTTTCTGTTTTCTGAATCCCAAAAATTCTTCCAACTTCTGCCTGTTTACCCATTTACAAAGCTGATTCCACATTGTGGGGTATTCTTATAACTATTTTCCATTCCTTGGTGTCAATTTTTGTATTAAGCTATTTTTGCAACACTATGAGAGTGGGACTGGATAATTAATTTTTTACAAAGTAGGTTTAAGTGGCTTATGATTCTACAGGCTGTTGAGAAAACATAGTACTGGAATATGCTTTTGCAACACTATGAGAGTAGGACTGGATAATTTATTTTTTACAAAGTAGGTTTAAGTGGCTTATGATTCTACAGGCTGTAGAGAAAACATAGTACTGGTATATGCTTCTGGGGAGGTCTCTGGAAGTTTACAGTCATGGCAGAAGTTGAAGCAGAATCTTGCACATCACAGGGCAAAAAGCAGAAGCAAAAAACAGAGGGGCGAGTTGTTACACAGTTTTAAATAACCAGATTTTATGGGAACTCACTCACTATCATGAGGATAGCACCAAATTTGATGGTGCTAAGCCGTTTATAGTAATCTACCCCAATGGTTAAATCACCTTTCAACAGGCCCATCTCCAACATTGAGAATTACATTTAAATATGAGATTCTGGAGGGAACACAATTTCAAACCCTATCAGAGGAGTATTTATGCCTTTTCCAATATAACATTATAACATTGGCAAAAAAAAAAAAAAAAAGGTAATTTGACTTCTTTTCCAATTGGGATGCGTTTTATTGCTTTCTCCTGTCTGATTGCTCCAGATAGGACTTTAAGCATTATGTTGAATAACAGTGGTAAAAGTGGACATTCTTGTCATCTTCCAGATTTTAGAGAAAAGGCTTTTAGTTTTTCCCCACTTAATGTGATACTAGCTGTGGGTCTGTCATATATGACTTTATTATGTTGAGGTATGTTCATTCCATACCCAGTTTTCAAAGGGCTTTTTATTATTAAAGAATATTAAATTTTATCAAAATTTTTTAGCATAATTGAAACGATTATATGGATTTTGTCCTTGTTTTTTTTTTTTTTTTTTTTTTTTGAGATGTATTCTCCCTCTGTCACCCAGGCTGGAGTGTAATGGCATGATCTCAGCTCAATGCAACCTCTGCCTCCCGGGTTCAAGTGATTCTCCTTGTTCAGCCTCCTGAGTAGCTGGGATTACAGGTGCTCACCACCATGCCTGGCTAATGTTTGTATTTTTAGTAGAGACGTAGCTTCGCCATGTTGGCTAGACTGGTTTCAAACTCCTGAACTCAGGTGATCCACCCACCTCGGCTTCCCAAATTGCTGGGATTACAGGTGTGAACCACTGTTCCTGGCCCCTTCATTCTCTTTATGTGATCTATCACATTCATTGATTTGCATGTTGAACTATCCTTGCATCCCTGGAATAAATCCCACTTGGTCATTATGAATTACCTATTTATGCAT
The DNA here is from genome assembly GCF_028885625.2 of Pongo pygmaeus. NCBI lineage: Eukaryota > Metazoa > Chordata > Mammalia > Primates > Hominidae > Pongo > Pongo pygmaeus. The sequence goes on from NC_072390.2 coordinate 10,793,532, forward strand.
TGTTTAATTCAGTTTGCTAGGCGTTTTGCAAATTTTTTCACCAATATTCTCCACTCCACTCTACTTCACTCTACTATTCCACTACATTCCAGTCATTCCTTCCCACGCCACTCTACTCCACTCCACTCCATTCCATTAAACTCCAGCCCTTTCCAATCCACTCCATTCCACTCCATTCCATTCCACTCCATTTCATTTCATTGCACTCCACTCCACTCCATTCCACTCAACTCCATTCCATTACACTCAATTCCACTCCACTCCACTCCATTCCTCTCCACTGCATTCCACTGCACTCCACTCCATTCCATTCCACTCCACTCTACTCCATTCCATTCCACTCCATTACATTCCACTCCACTCCACTCCATTCCCCTCCTGTACATTCCTTTTCACTCCACCCCATTCCATTCCACTCAGCTCTGCTCCATTCCCCTCCACTCCACTCCCTTCCACTCCATTCCATTTCACTCCGTTCCAATCCAATCCATTCCTTTACACTCCACTCCACTCCACTCCACTCCACTCCACTCTGCTCCATTCCATTCCATTTCATTCCACTCCACTCCTTTCCACTCCATTCAATTCCATTCCTCTACACTCCATTCCACTGCACTTCACTCTACTCCATTCTCCTGCACTCCGCTCTATTCTGCTCCACTACATTTCATTCCACTCTACTCCATAACATTCCACTCCATTTCATTTTATTCCGTTCCACTCCACTCAACTTTTCTGCACTCCATTGTATTCCACTCCATTCCATTCCATTCCACACCAATCCATTCCATTCCACTCCACTCCACTCCATTCCACTCCACTCCACTCCATTCCACTCCATTCTCTTCCATTCCACTCCACTCCACTCCATCCGATTCCACTCCATTCCATTCCAGTCAATTCAACTCCACTCCACTCCATTCCACTCCTGTCCATTCCATTCCACTCCGCTCAATTCCACTCCATTCTATTCCATTCCACTCCACTCCACTCCATTCAACTCCACTCCATTCCACTCCAATCTACTCAATTCCATTCCACTCTTCTTCATTCCGTTCCACTCCACCCCACGCCACCACACTCCAATTCATACCAATCCTTTCCACTCCAGTCCACTCCATTCCACTTAACTCCGTTCCATTCCACTCCAATCCATTCCACTCCAATCTACTCCTCTCCACCGCATTCCACTCTGCTCCATTCTATTCCATTCCTTTCCATTCCACTACATTCCATTCCACTCCATTCTATTCCATTCCGTTCCTCTCCACTCCATTCCAATCCAGTCCTTTCGATTCCACTCAATTCCACTGCACCCCACTCCATTCCACTCCACTCCATTCCATTCCAATAAATTTCACTACATTTTATTCAACTCCATTCCATTCCACTCCACTCCACTCCATTCCCCTCCATTCCATAGCATTCCACTCCACTCCATTACATTACACTCAACTCCATTCCATGCCCCTCCACTCCATTCCATTCCACTCCACTCCATTCCATTCCACTCCCCTCCATTCCATTCCACTCCACTCCATTCCTTTCCACTCCACTCCATTCCATTCCACACCACTCTGTTCCATTCCATTCCACTCCTTTCCATTACACTCCACTCCACTCCAATCCATTTCACTGCTGTCCACTCCTTCCCACTTCACTCCATTACATTCCTCTCAACTCCACTCCATTAGACTGCACTCCACTCCACTCCATTCCACTTAACTCCATTCCTTTCCACTCCAATCCATTCCACTCCAATCCACTCCTCTCCACTGCACTCCACTCTGTTCCATTCTATTCCATTCCTTCCCATTCCACTACACTCCATTCCACTCCACTACACTCCATTCCACTCCATTCTATTCCATTCCACTTCACTCCACTCCTTTCCACTATATTCTATTCCGTTCCACTCCACTCCAATCCATTCCACTGCACTCCATTCCATTACACTTAATTCCACTATGCTCCACTCCAGTCCACTAGGCTCCAGTCCATTCCATTACGCTCCACTCCATTCCCCTCCACTCCTTTCCATTCCTCTCCACTCCATTCCATTTCTCTCCACTCTAATTCCATTCCATTCCAATCCATTCCATTCCACTCCACTCCATTCAACTCCTGTCCATTCCATTCCACTCCACTCCATTCCTTTCCACTCCACTCCATTCCATTCCACACCACTCTGTTCCATTCCATTCCACTCCTTTCCATTACACTCCACTCCACTCCAATCCATTTCACTGCTGTCCACTCCTTTCCACTTCACTCCATTACATTCCACTAAACTCCACTCCTTTAGACTGCACTACACTCCACTCCATTCCACTTAACTCCATTCCTTTCCACTCCAATCCATTCCACTCCAATACACTCCTCTCCACTGCACTCCACTCTGTTCCATTCTATTCCATTCCTTCCCATTCCACTCCACTCCATTCCACTCCACTACACTCCATTCCACTCCATTCTATTCCATTCCATTCCACTCCACTCCATTCCAATCCAGTCCATTCGATGCCACTCAATTCCACTGCACTCCACTCCATCCACTGCACTCCATTCCATTCCACTCCACTCCATTCCATTCCAGTAAATTTCACTACATTTTATTCAACTCCATTCCATTCCACTGCACTCCACTCCATTGCCCTCCATTCCATAGCATTCCACTCCACTCCATTACATTACACTCAACTCCATTCCATGACCCTCCACTCCATTCCATTCCACTCCACTCCATTCCATTCCACTCCACTCGATTCCACTCCAATCCACTCTGTTCCACTTCATTCCATTCCACTACAATCCATTCCATTCTACTCCACTCCATTCCATACAGTTCCATTCAACTGCACTCCACTCAACTCCATTCCACTCCATTCTATTCCATTCCACTCGAATCCACTCCATTCCACTCCACTCCATTCGATTCCACCCAATTCCACTCTGCTCCACTCCATTCCACTCCACTCCATTCCATTCCATTCCATTCCATAATTTTCCATTCCACCCCACTCCATTCCATTCCTCTGCACTCCACTCCACTCCTTTCCACTCCACTCCATTCCACTACACTCCCTTCCATTCCACTACACTCCACTCCATTCCATTCCAATCCATTCCATTCCACTCCACTCCACTTCCATTCCAGTCCACTCCACTTCATTACACTCCACTCCATTCCATTCCAATCCACTCCATTCCATTCTACTGCATTCCATTCCACTCCACTCCATTCCAATCCACTCCAATCCGTTCCACTCCACTCCATTCCACTCCATTCCATTCCATTTCACTCCACTCCTTTCCAGTCCACTCTACTCCACTCCACTCAATTCCACTCCATTGCACCCCATTCCTCTTGACCCCGTCCCATTCCACTCAACTTCCCTTTATTCTTCTCCACTCCATTCCACTCCACTCCACTCCATTCCACTCTATTCTATTCCATTCCACTCCACTCCACTCCATTCGATTCCAGTCAATTCCACTCCGCTCCTCTTCATTACACTCCACTCCATTCCATTCCAGTCCACTCCACTCCACCACACTCCACTCCATTTAACTCCTCTGCCCTCCACTCCACTCCATTCCATTCCATTCAATTCCATTCCACTCCACTACATTCCACTCCATTCTCTTCCATTCCACTCCACTGCATTCCACTCCACTTCACTCCACTCCATTCCCCTCCACTCCACTCAACTCCACTCCACTCCATTCAATTCCACTCCACTCCATTCCACTCCATTCTATTCCATTGCACTCCACTCCATTCAACTCCACTTCACTTCACTCCATTCTACTCCATTCTATTCCGTTCCACTCCACTTCATTCCATTCCAAACCACTCCATTCAATTCCACTCAATTCCACTGCACTCCACTCCATTCCACTCCACTGCATTCCATTCCACTCCACTCCACTCCATTCCAAAACACTTCACTCCATTCCCTTCCCCTCCATTCCACTGCAGTCCACTACACTCCTCTCCATTCCACTCCATTCCCTACCATTCCACTCCACTCCATTCCATTCCACTCCACTTCACTCCACTCCTTTCCACTATATTCTATTCCGTTCCACTCCACTCCAATCCATTCCACTGCACTCCATTCCATTACACTTAATTCCACTACGCTCCACTCCATTACCCTCCACTCCTTTCCATTACCCTCCACTCCATTCCATTTGTATCCACTCTATTCCATTCTATTCCAATCCATTCCATTCCACCCCACTCCACTCCACTCCATTCCACTCCTGTCCATTCCATTCCACTCCGCTACATTCCTTTCCACTCCACTCCATTCCATTCCACACCACTCTGTTCCATTCCATTACACTGCTTTCCACTCCAATCCATTTCACTGCTGTCCACTCCTTTCCACTCCACTCCATTCCATTCCACTCAACTCCACTCCATTAGACTGCACTCCACTCCACTCCATTCCACTTAACTCCATTCCATTCCACTCCAATCCATTCCACTCCAATCTACTCCACTCCATTCCAATCCACTACTCTCCACTGCACTCCACTCTGTTCCATTCTGTTCCATTCCTTTCCATTCCACTATACTCCATTCCATTCCATTCTATTCCATTCCATTCCTTTCCACTCCATTCCAATCCAGTCCTTTCGATTCCACTCAATTCCACTGCACCCCACTCCATTCCACTCCACTCCATTCCATTCCACTCCACTCCATTCTATTCCAATAAATTTCACTACATTTTATTCAACTCCATTCCATTCCACTCCACTCCACTCCATTCCCCTCCATTCCATAGCATTCCACTCCACTCCATTACATTACACTCAACTCCATTCCATGCCTCTCCACTCCATTCCATTCCACTCCACTCCATTCCATTCCACTCCACTCCATTCCGCTCCAATCCACTCTGTTCCACTCCACTCCATTCCACTACAATCCATTCCATTCTACTCCACTCCATTCCACTCCAATCCACTCTGTTCCACTCCACTCCATTCCACTACAATCCATTCCATTCTACTCCACTCCATTCCATACAGCTCCATTCCACTGCACTCCACTCAACTTCATTCCACTCCATTCTATTCCATTCCACTCCATTCTATTCCATTCCACTCGATTCCATTCCATTTCACTCCACTCCATTCCATTCCATTCTGGCATATTCCATTCCACTCCACTCCACTTCCATTCCACTCCACTCCACTTCATTACAGTCCACTCCATTCCATTCCAATCCACTCCATTCCATTCTACTGCATTCCAATCCACTCCACTCCATTCCATTCCACTCCAATCCGTTCCACTCCACTCTATTCTACTCCATTCCATTCCATTTCACTCCACTCCTTTCCAGCCCACTCTACTCCACTCCACTCAATTCTACTCAATTCCACATCATTCCTCTTGACCCCATCCCATTCCACTCAACTTCCCTTTATTCTTCTCCACTCCATTCCACTCCACTCCTTTCCATTCCACTCCATTCCATGCCACTCCACTGCGTTCTATTCCACTCCACTGCTTTCCACTCCTCACCACTCCACTCCAATCCACCCCACTCCATTCCACTCCTTTCCATACCATTCCACTCCACTCCATTCAATTCCACTCCACTCCATTTCATTCCACTCCACTCCAGTCGTTTCCACTCCACTGCATACCACTCCATTCCACTGCATACCACTCCACTCCACTGCATACCACTCCACTCCATTCCATTCCACTCCACTCCTTTCCATTCCATGCCACTCCATTCCTTTCCATTCCAATCCACTCCATTCCACTCCCCTCCATTCCTCTTCAGTACATTCCACTCCATTTCATTCCATTCCACTCCATTCCCTTCCATTACTTTCTTTTGACAGGATCTCACTCTGTCACCCATGCTGGTGTGGAGTTATACAATCTCAGCTCACATTTCATTTCACCATTCCATTTCATTCCATTCCACTGCACTCCTCTCCACTCCACTCAATTCCACTCTACTCCACTCTAATCCATTCCATCCCATACCTTTCCAGTCTCTCCCATTACACTGCTTTCTTTGACAAGATCTCCCTCTCTCACACAGGCTGAAGCGCAGTGTCACAATCTCAGCACAAATTTCTTCCTTCCATTCCATTCCATTTCGTTCCACTCCACTCAACTCCACTCAAGTCCACTCCACTCCACTCCATGACACTCCAGTCCTCTCCATTCAAATCCATTCCATTGCACTCCACTCCACTCCATTCCATTCCACTCAACTCCATTCCATTCATCTCCATTCCATTCCATTCCATTTCACTCCATTCCATTTCACTCCACTCCATTCCACTCCACTCCATTCCATTTCACTCCACTCCATTCCACTCCACTCCTTTCCATTCCAATCCAATCCAATCCATTCCAATCCAATCTAATCCATTCCACTCCACTCCACTCCATTCCACTAAATTCCATTCCACTCCACTCCACTCCATGCTATTCCATTCCACTCCATTCCACTTCATTCCATTCCATTCCAATGCATTCCATTCCACTCCACTCCATTCCATTCCAATCCACTCCACTCCACTCCACTCCAATGCGTTCCGTTTCACTGCATTCCATTCCATTCCTTTCTTTCGAGAGTATCTCACTCTGTCACCCAGCCTGGAGTGCAGTGGCACAATCTCACCTCACATTCCTTTCCGTTCCATTCCACTCCACGCCACTCTGCTCCATCTGCTCCATTCCATTCATTTCCATTACATTTCATTCCACTGAATTCCACTTCGTTCCACTACAATCCATTCCATTCCACTCCACTCGTTTCTTTCGACAGGATCTCCTTCTATCACACAGGCTGTAGCTCAGTGGCAAAATCCCAACGCAGATTTCTCCCTTTCGTTTCGGTCCATTCCGTTCAATTCTTTTCCATTCCATTCCGTTCCTCTGCGTTCCACTCCACTCCACTCCACTCACTTTATTCCATAACATCCGATTCCGTTTATCTACATTCAACTCCTCTCCACTCCACTGCACTCCACTCCACTCCATTCCACTCTATCCCATTCCATCGTGCTCCATTCCACTGCATGCCACTCCGCCCCACTCCACTCCACTTCATTCCATTTCAGGCCATCCAATTCCATAGCATTCCATTCCTCTCCATTCCACTCCACTGCACTTCACTCCACTCCACTCCAGTCCACTCCGTTTCATTGCATTCCACTGCATTCCATTCCAAACCTTTCTTTCTAGACTATCTCACTCTGTCACCCAGCCTGGAGTGCAGTGGCACAATTAAAGCTCAGATTTCATTATTCCACTCCATTCAGATGCTTTCCACTTCATTCCACTCCACTCCATTCCACTCTACTCCACTCCACTCCACTCCATTCCACTCCACTCCACTGCATTCCACTCCACTCCACTACATTCTTTTCCACTCCACTCCATTCCTCACTACTCAATTCCATTACACTCAACTCCACTCCATGCCACTAAACTACATTCCATTCCACTCCATTCCATTCCACTCTTTTCCATTCCATTCCAGTCCACTCCACTCCACTCCGTCCCACTCCATTCCTTTCCATTCCACTCCACTCCATTCTATTTCACTCCCTCTTCTCCACTCCATTCCAATCCACTCCACTCTTTTCCATTGCATCACATTCCATTAAATTCCACTCCACTCCATTGCATTCCACTGCACTCCATTTCATTCCACTCCACTCCACTCCACTCCATTCCACTCCATTCCATTCCACTGCATTCCAGTCCATTCCTTCTCACTCCTCTAAATTCAATTCCACTCCACTCCTTTCCACTCCACCTTACTCCACTCCATTTCATTCCATGTCACTCCATTCCATTCCATGCCACTCCATTCCATTCCATTCCTTTCTTTTGACAGGATCTCTCTCTGTCACCCATCCTGGTGTGCAGTGGCACAATCTCAGCTCACATTTCATTTCACCATTCTATTCCATTCCATTTCATTCCACTGCACTCCTCTTCGCTCCATTCAATTCCACTCCACTCCTCTCCAATCTGTTCCATTCCATTCCATTCCAATCTCTTCCATTCCACTCTTTTCTTTCTACAGGATCCCATTCTGTCACAAAGGTGTAAGCGCGGTAACACAATCTCAGCACACATTTCTTCTTTCAATTCGACTCCATTCCATTTCCTTCCACTTCACTCCACTCCATTCCACTCCACTACACTCCACTCCATTCCAGTCCACTCCAGTCCATTCCACTGAACTCCATTGCACTCCATTCCACTCCATTCCATTCCACTCCACTCCATTCCTTTCCACTCCACCACACTACATACTGTTCCATTCCATCCCATTACACTTCACTTCACTCTATTCCATTCCTTTCCACTCCGCTCCATTCCACTCCATTAAACTCCACTCCACTCCAATCCACTCCACTGTACTTCAATCCAGTCAATTCCATTCCATTCCAATCTATTCCATTCCATTCCATTAAATTCCTCTTCCCTCCATTCCATTCCATTCCACTCCACTGCATTCCACTCCATTCCACTTCCCTCCATTCTTGTCTACTCCACTCCCCTCCATTCCATTCCACTCCATTCGAATCCATTCCATTTTATTCCACTCCACTCATCTCCACTCCACTCCACTCCACTCCATTGCATTCCACTCTATTCCATTCCATTCCACTCCACTTCATACCATTCCACTCCCCTACACCCCATTCCACTCCATTCCACTTCACTCCATTCCCCTCTACTCCACTCCACTCCATTCCATTCCACTCCACTCTATTCCATTCCACTCCATTCGAATCCATTCCATTTTATTCCACTCCACTCGTCTCCACTCCACTCCACTGCATTCCACTCCATTCCATTCCATTCCACGTCACTTCATTCCATTCCACTCCCCTACACCCCATTCCACTCCATTCCACTACACTCCATTCCCCTCTACTCCACTCCACTCCATTCCATTCCACTCTACTCTATTCCATTCCACTCCATTCAAATCCATTCCATTTCATTCCACACCACTCATCTCCACTCCATTCTACTCCACTCCATTGCATTCCACTCCATTCCATTCCATTCCACTCCACTTCATTCCATTACACTCCACTTCATTCCATTCCACTCCCCTACACCCCATTCCACTTCATTCCACTCCACCCTGCTCCATTCCACTCCATTGTATTCCATTCCACTCTGCTCCATTCAATTCCACTCATTTCTAATCCACTGCACTCCATTCCACTCCACTCCATTACATTCCTCTCCACTCCATTCCATTCGACTACACTCCATTCCATTGCAATCCACTGCACTCTTCTCCACTCCACTCCACTCCATTCCACTCCTCTCCACTCCATTCCATTCCACTCCATTCCATTGCACTCCACTCCATCCCACTCCACTCCATTCCATTCCTCACCAATCCATTCAATTCCTCTCCATTCCACTCAATTCCTCTGCACTCCATTCCATTCCACTCCACTCCATTCCAGTCCATTCCACTCCATTCCATTGCACTCCACTCCATTCCACTCCACTCCACTCCATTCCATTCCACGCCACTCCTTTGAATTCCACTCTACTCCACTCCACTCCACTCTATTCCACTCCATTCCATACCATTTCACTCCACTCAATTCCAGTCCACTCAATTCCACTCCATTCCTCAACACTCCATTACACTCCATTCCATTGCATTGCACTCCACCCACTCCAGTCCAATCCACTCCACTACATACCGCTCCAGTCCAATGCACTCCACTCCACTTAACTCCATTCCATTCCACTCCACTACATTCCAGTCCACTCCACTCCATTCCATTCCATTGCAGTCCACTCCACTCCACTCCATTCCACTCCACTCCATTCCATTCCACTCCATTCTATTTCATTCCATTCCTCTCCACTCCAATCTACTACATTCTAATCCATTCCATTCTACTCTGTTCCTTTCCACTCCACTCCACTCCACTCCACTCCATGGCACTACACTCCACTCCATTCCACTCCACTCCACTCCACTCAATTCCATTCCACTCTACTCCATTGTATTCCTTTCCATTCCACTCCACTCCATTTCATTCCACTCCATTCCATTCCATTGCACTCCACTCCTCTCCACTCCACTACATACCACTCCTGTCCAATCCACTCCACTCTGCGTAACTCCATTCCATTCTGCTCCACTGCATTCCACTCCACTCCTCTTCATTCCATTCCGTTCCACTACACTCGACTCCATTCTACTCCACTCCATTCCATTCCGTTCCATTCCACTGCACTGCAGTCCATTCCATTCCACTCCACTCCATTCCATTCAACTCCACTTCTTTGCACGCCACTGCACTCCAGTCCACTCCATTTCAATCCATTGCACTCCATTCCATTCCATTCCTTTCTTTAGACATGGTCTCACTCTGTCACCCATGCTGGTGTGCATTGGCACGATCTCAGTTCACATTCCATTTCACCATACCAATCCATTCCATTCCATTACACTGCACTCCACTCCAATCTACTGAATTCCATTCAACCCAAATCCATTCCATGACATTCCATTCCAAATCCCTTCCATTCCACTCCATTCTTTCTACATCATCTCCCTCTGTCACACAGGCTGTAGAGCAGTGGCGCAATATCAGCAAATATTTCTTCATTCCATTGCATTCCATTCCATTCCATTCCATTCAACTTCACTCCTCTCCGCTCCACTCCAATCACTTCCACCTCACTCCACTCAATTCCACTCCATTTCATTCTAGTCCACTCCACTGCACTCCATTCCATTTCACTATGCTCCATTCCATTCCACTCCACTCCACTCCTTTCCATAAAGCTCCATTCCATTCCATTCCACTCCACTTCATTCCATTCCTTTCAACTGCACTCCATTCCATTCCCTCCACTCCACTCCATTCCATTCCATTCCAGTCCATTCCACCCCATTCCATTCCAGTCCACTCCTTTCCACTCCACTCCATTCCTGTCCACTCTACTCCATTGCAATCCACTCCACTCATTTCCACTCCACTCCATTCCATTCCACTACACTCCATTCCATTTCAGTCCACTCCATTCCATTCTACTCCATTCCATTAAACTCCATTCCACTCAATTCCATTCCACTCCACTACTTTCCACTCCACTCCATTCCTCTCCATTCCACTACAATCCACTCCACTCCATTCTGTTCCACTCTTCTTCATTCCATTCCCCTGCACTCCACTCCATTCCATTCCGCTCCATTTCATTCCATTCCATTCCACTCCACTCCATTCCTTTCTTTCCATTTCACCCCTTTCCATTTCACTCCACTCCATTCCATTTCACCCCACTCCACTCCATTCCATTCCATTCCTATCCATTCCACTCCATTCCATTCCACTCCACTCCATTCCATTCCACTCCATTCCACTCCATTCAATTCCGTTGCACTCCACTGCACTTCACTTCACTCCACTCCACTCTATTCCACCCCATTCCAATCTACCCCACTCCACTCCATTCCACTGTACTCCATTCCGTTCTGCTGAATTCCACTCGACTCCACTCCTCTCCACTCCATTCCACTCCACTCCACTCCATTCAACTCCACTCCATTGCATTCCACTCCATTCCACTTCTTTCCACTCCATTAGATTCCATTCCACTTTACTCCATTCCATTCCACTCAACTCCATTCCATTTCATTCCACTGCATTCCGTTCCACTCCGTTACATTAAACCTCACTCTGTTCCGTTCCACTCCACGCCACTCCGTTCCAATCCACTCCACTCCATTCCACTACACTCCATTATTTTCCACTCCACTCCACTCCACTATACTCCACTCCATTCAACTCTACACCACTCAACACCACTCCATTCCATTCCACTCCACTCCATTCCATTCCATTCCACTCCATTCAATTCCACTCCACTCCCTTCCATTACACTACACTCTATCCTATTCCACTCAACTCCATTCCATTCCATTCCATTCCTGTCCATTACACTCCATTGCACTCCACTCCACTCCACTTCACTACACAACACTCGATTGCATGAGATTCTATTCCACTCCATTCCACTGCACTCAACTCCACTCCATTCCACTCCATCCCATTCCATTCCACTCTAGTCCACTTCACTCGACTCCACCCCACTCCACTAAACTTCATTCGATTTCATTCCACCCCATTCCATTCCTCTCCATCCCATTCCATTCCACTCTAGTCCACTTCACTCGACTCCACCCCACTCCACTAAACTTCATTCGATTTCATTCCACCCCATTCCATTCCTCTCCATTCCATTCCACTGTACTTAACTCCATTCCACTCCACTCCAGTCCACTCCTTTCTATTGCATTCCTTTCCACTGCATTCCATTCCATTCCTTTCTTTGGAGAGTATCTCACTCTGTCACCAAGCCTGTAGCGCGGTGGCACAATCTCAGCTCACATTCCATTCCATTCTTTCCGTTCCATTCCGTTCCATTCCACTCCGTGCTAATCCACTCCATTCCATTCCATTCCATTCTATTCCACTTCATTCCATTCCATTCCACTCAATTCTACTTTGCTCCTCTCCATTCCATTCCATTCCATTCCATTCTATCCCATTCCCTTCCATTCCACTCCCTTCTACTGCTTTATTTCGAGAGGATCACCCCCTGTCATACAGGCTGTAGCGCAGTGGCAGAATCTGTGCACATATTTCTCCATTCCGTTCTGTTAGGTTCCATTCTGTTCCATTCCATTGCGTTCCATTCCACTCCGTTCCACTCCACAACATTCCACTACATTCCATTACATCCGATTCCATTCTTCTCCATTCCACTCCTCTCCACTCCACTGCACTCCACTCAACTCTGTTCCACTTCATCCCATTCCAATCTGATCCATTTTACCGCACTCCACTCCACCCTGCTCAACTCCACTTCATTCCATTCCATTCCATGCCATTCCATTCCTCTCCTTTCCACTCCACTCCACTCCACTCCAGTCCACTCCATTCCATTCCACTCCACTGCATTAAATTCCATTCCTTTCTTTCGAGAGTATCTCATTCTGTAACCCAGCCTGGAGTTCAATAGCACAATCTTAGCTCACATTTCGTTATTCCATTCCATTCCATTCCATTCCATTCCATTCCACTTCACTCCACTCCTCTCCACTCCACTCCATTCCACTCCACTCCACTCCATTCCACTCCATTCCATTCCACTCCACTCCATTTCATTTCATTCTATTCCATTCCACTCCATTCCACTCCAATCCATTCCATTCCCCTCCACTGCACTCCACTCTATTCCACCCCAGTCCAATCCACTCCACTCTACTTCATTCCATTCCATTCCATTCCAGTGCATTCCAATCCACTCCACTCCATTGCATTCCAATCCTCTCCTCTCCATTCCATTCTTTCCACTCCACTCCATTCCATTCAACTCCACTCCATTCCATTCCTCTCTACTCCACTCCATTCCTTTCCATTGCAATCCATTCCACTTCATTTCATTCCACTCCACTCCACTCCACTCCACACCATTCCACTCCATTCAATCCCACTCCATTCCATTCTGCTCCACTCAACTCCACTTCAGTCCACTCCACTTCTCTCCACTCCACTCCATTTAAATCCCCTCCATTCTAGTCCACTCCACTCCACTCAATTCCGTTCACCTCCATTCCATTCCGTTCCATTCCATTCCACTCCTCTCTATTCCATTCCACTCCACTCCCTTCCATTCCATTCTATTCCAATCCGCTCCATTCCATTCCACTCTGCTCTATTCCATTCCTCTCCCCTCCACTCCTTTCCACTCCACTCCACTCCAATCTACTCCACGCTACTCTATTCCATTCTACTCCACTCCAGTCCACTCCACTCCACTGCATGCCATTCCATTCCACTTCATGCCATTCCATTCCTTTATTTCCACAGGATCTCACTCGGTCATAAAGTCTTCAGTGCAGTGGCACAATCTCAGCACACATTTCTTTTCCACATTCCATTTCATTCCATTCCATCCCATTCCATTCCATTCTATTTCACTCCACTCCTCTCCTATCCACTCCATTCCATTCCACTCCATCCCAATCCATTCTTCTCCATTCCACTCCACTCCACTCCACTTCATTCCATTCCATTCTATTCCATTTCACTCCACTGCATTCCATTCCTTTCTTTTGACAGGTTATCCCTGTGACACCCAGGCTGGAGTCCAGTGGCACAATTTCAGCTCACAATACATGTCAACTTTTCATTGCATTGCCTTCTGTTCCATTGCATTCCATTCCATTCCATTCCATTCCTTTCCATTCCATTCCATTCCATTCAATTCCATTCCGTTCCGTTCCATTCCATTTCCTTCCGTTCCACTCCATTACATTCCGTTCCACTCCACTCCACTCTACTCCAATACATTCCATTACATCCCATTTTATTCCACTCCATTCCACTCCTCTCAACTACACTGCACTCGCCTCCACTCCATTCCACTGCATCCCATTCCATTCCACTCCATTCCACTGCACTCGACTCCACCCCACTCCACTCCACTTCATTCAACTCCATTCCACCCCTTTCCATTCCTCTCCGTTCCACTCCACTCTACTTCACTCCATTCCACTCCACTCCAGTCCACTTCTTTCTGTTCCATTCCTTTCCACTGCATTCCATTCCACTCCTTTCTTTCGAGAGTATCTCACTGTGTCACAAAACCTGTAGTGCAGTAGCCCAATCTCAGATCACATTCCATTCCATTCCTTTACGTTCCTTTCCTTTCCATTCTGTTCCGTTCCACTCTGGTCTAATCCGCTCCATTCCATTCTGTTCCATTCCATTCCACTTCATTCCATTCCATTCCACTCAATTCAACAATGCTCCTCTCCTCTCCATTCCATTCCATTCCATTCCATTACACTCCACACCCTTCTACTGCTTTCTTTCGACAGGATCATCCCTTGTCATGCAGGCTGTAACGCAGTTGCACAGTCTGAGCACATATTTCTCCGTTCATTTCCGATAGGTTCTGTTCTGTTCCGTTTCATTGCATTCTGTTCCACTCCGTTCCACTCCACTCTACTACATTCCACTACATTCCATTACATCCGATTCCATTCTTCTCCATTCCACTCCTCTCCACTCCACTGCACTCCACTCCACTACCTTCCACTCCATCCCATTCCAACCCGCTCCATTCTACCGCACTCCACTCCACCCACTCCGCTCCACTTCACTCCATTCCATTCCATCCCATTCCATTCCTCTCCATTCCACTTAACTCCACTCCACTCCAGTCCAATCCATTCCATTCCATTCCATTCCACTCGACTGCATTCCATTCCACTCAACTCCACTCCATTCCCTTTCACTCCAGTCCATTCCACTCCACTATACTCCACTCCATTCCATTCCACTCCACTCCACTCCGTTCCTTTCCACTTCACTCCACCGCATTCTAATCCACTCCATTCCATTCCACTCCACTGCAATCCTCTCCATTCCACTCCATTCCACTCTACTCCACTCCATTACATTACAGTTCACTCCTTTTCATTCCATTCCTCTCCATTCCTTTCCAATCCATTCCATTCCATTCCACTCCACTCCATTCCACTCCACTCCACTCCTCTCCAATCCACTCCACTCCTCTTCATTCCAATCCACTACATTCCACTGGATTCCATTCCATTCCTCTCCATTCCATCCCACTCCATTCCATTTCATTCCACTCCACACCATTCCTTTCCACTCCACTCTATTCAATTCCATTCTATTCCATTCCATTTCATTCCACTCAATCCCCCTCCGCTCCACACCAATCCATTCCATTTCATTCCTTTGCAATCCATTCCACTCCTTTCTTTTGCCGGGATGTCCCTCTATCACAGGGCTGTAGTGCAGTGGCACAATAGCAGCACACATTTCTCCGTTCCATTCCATTCCGTTCTGTTCCTTTCTGTTCTGTTCTGTTCCACTCCATTCCACTCCACTCTTCTCCACTGAACTATACTCCATTACATTCGATTCCTTTCCACTACATTCCACTCACCTCCACTCCACTGTACGCCACTCCACTCCATTCCATTCCACTCCACTCCACTCCATCCCACTCCTTTCCATTCCATTCCATGCCATTCCACTCCTCTCCATTCCATTCCACTCCATCCCATTCCACTCATCTCCATTCCATGCCACTCCACTTCAATCCATTCTACTCCACTCCATTCCATTCCACTCCACTCCATTCCTCTCCCATCCACTCCATTCCACTGCACTGCACTCCATTCCACCCCACTCCTCTCCAATCCACACCTTTCCTTTCCATTCCTCTCAAGTCCACTCCATTCCTCCCCACTCCATTCTGTTCCACTCCACTCCATTGCATTCCACTCCAATCCTCTCTATTCGACTCCACTCAAATCCATTCCACTCCACTCCATTCCATTGCACTCAACTCCACTCCACTCCACAACATTCAATTCTACTCCATTCCCTTGCATTCCACTCAATTCCAGTCCATTACTTTCTTTCCACAGGATCTCCCTCTGTAACAAATGCTGGAGTGCAGTGACACAGTCTCCGCTCACATTTCTTTTCACCTTTCCATTGCATTACATTCAATCCCATTCCATTCCATTCTATTTCACTCCACTCCACTCCACTCCATTCCATTCCACTCCATCCTATTCCATTCGACTCCATTCCACTTCACTCCAATTCACTCCATTCCAATCCACTCCAGTTCATTCCATTCCATTCCTATCCATTCTACTCCAATCCATTCCAGTCTATTGCATTCCATTCCACTCCATTCCATTCCACTCTATTCCACTCCGTTCCATTCCATTCCACAGAACTCTATTCCAATCCCCTCCACTCCACTCCATTCCATTGCACTCCGTTCCATTCCACTCCACCCCACTCAAATCCACTCCATTCCACTCCACTCCATTCCGTTCCACTAGATTCCATTCTATTCCTTTCCACTCCACTCTATTCCACTGAACTCCATTCCAATCCATTTCCCGTCACTCCACTCCATTCCAGTCCACTCCATTCCTTTCCATTCCATCTAATTCCATTCCATTTCACTCCACTACACTCAATTCCACTCCACTCCACTCTTCTCCACTCCATTCCACTCCACTCCATTCCATTGCACTCAACTCCACTCCATTCCTCCTCACTCCAGTCGATTCTACTCCATTTCATTGCATTCCACTCCATTCCAGTTCATTACTTTCTTTCCACAGGATCTCACTCTGTCACAAATGCTGGAGTGTAGTGAAACAGTCTCAGCTCACATTTCCTTTCACCATTCCATTGCATTCCTTTCCATCCCATTCCATTCCATTCTATTTCACTACACTACACTACACTCCATTCCATTCTACTCCATCCCATTCCATATGACTCCATTCCACTTCACTCCAATTCACTCCACGCCAATCCACTCCAATTCGTTCCATTCCATTCCTATCCATTCCACTCCATTCCATTCCACTGTATTGCATTCCATTCCACTTCATTCCATTCCACTCTCTTCCACTAAGTTCCATTCAATTCCACTCCGTTCCATTCCATTCCACTGCACTCTACTCCAATCCACTCCACTCCACTTCATTGCATTCCATTCAATTGCACTCCATTCCATTCCACTCCACCCCATTCAACTCCACTCCATTCCACTACACTCCATTCCATTCCACTACACTCCTTTCAATTCCTTTCCACTCCACTCGATTCCATTGAACTCCTTTCCAGTCCATGTCACTCCACTCCACTCCATTCCTGTACACTCCACTCCTTTCCATTCCATCTCATTCCGTTCCATTTCACTCCAGTCATTTCCACTCCACTCCACTCAATTCGACTCCACTACACTACACTACACTCCATTCCAGTCCACTCCACTCCATTCCACTCCATCCCACTACACTCCACTCCATTCCATTCTATTCCACTCCACTTCATTCTATTACACTGCATTGTATTGCATTCCACTCCACTCCACTTCACTCCATTCCACTCCATTCCATTCCATTACACTCCACTCCAGTCCATTCCGTTCCACTCAACTCCATTCTATTCCAATCCACTCCTTTCCACTCCACTCCACTCCACTCCATTTCTTTCCATTCGAATACATTCCATTCCATTCCTTTCTTTTGACAGGGTCTCCCTCTGTCACTCCGGATTGTTTGAATTGGCAGAATCTCAGGTCACATTTCTTTTCTCCATTCCAACTTATTCCATTCCATTCCATTTTATTCCACTGCACTCCAGTCCAGTCCACTCCACTCCAATCCATTCCATGCCATTCCATTCCAATCCCTTCTATTCCACTCCTTTCTTTCGACAGGATCTCCATCTGTCACACAGGCTGCAGCACAATGGAACAATCTCAGCACACATTTCTTCATTCCATTCCATTCAATTCCATTTTACTCCATTCCACTCCACTCCACTCCACTCCATTCCACTCAACTCCACTCCACTCGATTCCATTCCACTCCACTCCTTTCCACTCCACTCCACTTCATTTCATTCCACTCCACTCCATTCCAGTTCACTCCACTCCACTACATCCCATTCCACTCCATTCCATTCCATTCTACACCACTCCATTCCATTCCTTTCCACTTCACTCCATTCCATTCCACTCCTCTCCATTCCCTTCCACTCCACTCCATTGCTTTCCACTCCAGTCCATTTCAGTCCATTCCATTCCACTCCACTCCATTCCATTCCATTCCATTCCACTACATACCATTCCACACAACTCCAATCCATTCCACTCCACTCCATTCCAATGAACTCATTCCACTCCACTCCACTCTATTCCATTCCATTCCACTCAATTCCATTCCACTAAACTCCACTCCATTCCATTCTGCTCCATTCCATACCATTCTACTCCACACCACTCCATTCCATTCCTTTCCACTCAACTGCACTCCACTACACTCCTCTCCAAAACATTCGATTCCATTCCAGTCCAATCCATTCCTTTCCACTTCACTCCATTCCCTTCCACTCCACTCCTATCCATTCCATGCCATACCATTCCATTTCACTCCTCTCCATTGCACTCCACTCCACTCCCCTCCACTCCACTCCACTACACTCCCTTCCATTCCACTCCACTTCACTCTACTCCACTTCACTCCACTCCCCTCCACTCCATTCCACTCCATTCCATTCCACTCCACTCTAGGGTATTCCATTCCACTCCACTCTATTCCATTCAATTCCACTCCATTCCACTTGAGTCCATTCCAATCCATTCCACTCCACTCCACTCCATTTCTTTCCACTCCACTCCACTCCATTCAATTCCGCTCTCTTCCATTGCATTTCATTCAACACTACTCCATTCCATTACTTTCCTCTTCACTCCATTACATTGAAGTTCACTCAATTCCATTCCACTCCACTACATCCCATTCCATTCTATTCCAGTCCATTCCAGTACACTCCATCCCACTCCACTCCATTCCATTCCATTCCACTCCATTCCATTCCACTCCATTCCATTCCACTCCAATCCATTATGTTCCACTCAACTTCACTCCATAGATCTCCACTCCATTCCATTGCACTCCATTCCATTTCAGCCCACTCCCCTCCGTTCCACTCCACTCCATTCCATTCCACTCCAACCCATTCTATTCCACTCCACTCCCATCCATTCCACTCCACTCCTTCCCATTCCACTCCAACCCATTCCATTCCACTCCACTCCTGTCCATTCCACTCCACCCCATTCCATTCCACTCCATTCCATTCCATTCCAATCCATTTGATTCCACTCCACTCCATTCCATTCCACTCCATTCCATTGCACTCCACTCCATTCCACTGCACTCCATTCCATTCCACTCAACTCCTTTCCACTCCACTCCACTCCACTCCACTCCATTCCACTCCACCGTATTCTATTACACTCCACTCCATTCCATTCCACTCCCTCCACTCCATTTCAGTGCATTCCACTCCTTTCCACTCCAATCCATTCCATTCCACTCCATTTCATTGCACTCCACCCCATTCCATTCCGCTCCACTCCACTCCATTTCACTACAATCCACTCCGTTCAACTCCACTCAATTTCATTCCACTCCATTCCATTCCACTCCACTCCATTGCATTCCAATCCACTCCATTCCTTTCCATTCCACTCCACTCCACTCCATTCCACTCCACTCAATTCCACTCCACTCCACTTCACTCCACTCCACTTCGTTCCATTCCATTCCAATCCATTCCTTTCCATTCCATTTTTAGCACAGCATCTCACTCTATAATAATGGCTGGAGTGCAGTGTCACAATCTCAGCTCTCATTTCTTTTCGCCATTCCATTGCATTCCATTCCATACCATTCCATTCCATTCAATTTCACTCCACTTCACTCCACTAAACTCCATTCCATTCCACTCCATTGCATTACATTCGACTCCATTCCACTCCACCGCACTCCACTCCACTCCACTCCACTCCATTCCACTCCACTCCACTCCACTCCACTCCAATCCATTCCATTCCATTCCATTTCACTTCATTGCATTCCATTCCTTTCTTTCGACAGGATATCACTGTGTCACCCAGGCTGGAGTTTAGTGGAACAATTTCAGCTAACATTGGATGTCAAATTTCCATTGCATTGCATTCTATTCTATTGCCAGCCATTGCATTCTATTCCAATAAATTACATTTCATTTCATTCCTTTCCACTCCGTTCTCTTCCATTATATTCCATTCGATTCCATTCCATTGAAATCCATTCTGTTCCACTCCACTCCACTCCACTCCACTACATTCCATTACATCCGATTCCACTCTACTCCATTCCACTCTTCCAGACTCCACTGCATTCCACTCTTCTCTATTCAACTCCAACCCATTCCATTAAGCTCCATTACACTGCAATCCACTGCACCCCACCCCACTCCACTTCATTCCATTCCATTCCTTCCAATTCCATTCTTCTCCATTCCACTCAACTCCACATCACTCCACTCCACTCAACACCAGTCCACTCCATTCCATTCCACTGCATTCCATTCCATTCCTTTCCTTGGAGAGTATCTCAGTCTGTCACCCAGCCTGGAGCGCAGTGGCACATTCTTAGCTCATATTCCATTCCATTCCGTTCCGTTCCATTCCATTCTGCTTCAATCCGCTCCCCTCCAATCGTCTCCATTCCATTCCCTTCCATTCCATTCCATTCCATTCCATTCTATTCCACTGAATTTCACTTCGCTCCACTCCAATCAATTCCATTCCATTCCACTCTTTTCTTTCGACAGGATCTCCTTCTGTCACACAGTGTATACTGCAGTGGCACAATCCGCACACACATTTCGCCATTCCGTTCCATTACGTTTCGTTCTGTTCCATTCCATTCGATTCTGTTCCACTCTGTTGCGCTCCATTCCAGTCCACTAAAATGCATTCCATTACATCCGATTCCACTCCACTCCATTCCACTCCTCTAGTCTCCACTGAACTCCACTCCACTCCATTCAACTCCATACCATTCCATTTCACTCCATTCCACTGAACTCTACCCCCCCACACTCTACTCCACTTCATTCCTTTCCATTCCATCCCATTCCATTCCTCCACATTCCACTCCATTCCACTTCACTCCACTCCACTCCTCTGCAGTCCACTCCATTCCATTCCATTCCATTCCATTCCACTGTATTCCATTCCATTCCTTTCTTTCTAGAGTATCTCAGTGTTTCACCTAGCCTGGAGTGCAGTGGCACAATCTCAGCTCACATTTCATTATTCCATTCCATTCCCCTCAATTCCACTTCATTTAACTCCACTCCACTCCATTCCACCCGATACAATTCCATTCCATTTCATTCCTCTGAATTCCACTCCGCTCCACTCCATTCCACTCCACTCCATTCCATTCCACTCCACACCTTTCCATTCCACTCCATTCCAATCCATTCCATTCCATTCCACTCAATTGTATTCCATTCCACTCCACTCCACTCCATTCCACTCTACTCCATTCCACTACTCGCCACTCCATTCCACTCCACTCCACTCCATTCTGCTCCACTCTCTTCCATTCCACTCCACTAGACTCCATTCCTTTCCACTCCATTCCATTCCATTCCACGCCATTCCATTCCACTTCATTCCATTCCATTCCACTCCATTGCATTCCTCTCCACACGATTGCCTTCCATTCCACTCCATTCCATTCCACTCCACTCCATTCTATTCCACTCCATTCCATTCCACTGCACTCCATTCCACTTCATTCCACTCTATTCCACTCCACTAAATTCTACTCGACTCCACCCACTCCATTCCACTCCACTCCATTCCATTCCACTCCTCTCCATTCCATTCCAAAACACCCAGTCCATTCCACTCCACTCCATTCCATTCCACTCCACTCCATTCCACTCCACTCCACTCCATTCCACTCCAAGCCATTCCATTCCACTCCACAACATTCCATTCCGTTACACTGCATTCCATTCCCCACCATTCCACTCCATTCCAATCCACTCCACTCTACTTCATTCCATTCCATTCCCTTCCACTCCACTACAATCCACTCCACTCCACTCCAATCAATTCCACTCCCTCTCCTCCACTCCATTCCTGTCCACGCCACCCCTTTCCATTCCATCCCATTCCATTCCATTCCACTCCACTCCATTCCATTGTAATCCACTCCAGTAGACTCCATTCCACTCCTTTCCTTTCCACTCCACTCCAGTCCATTCCACTCCACAACATTCCATTCCGTTACACTGCATTCCATTCCCCACCATTCCACTCCACAACATTCCATTCCGTTACACTGCATTCCATTCCCCACCATTCCACTCCATTCCAATCCACTCCACTCTACTTCATTCCATTCCATTCCCTTCCACTCCACTACAATCCACTCCACTCCACTCCAATCAATTCCACTCCCTCTCCTCCACTCCATTCCTGTCCATGCCACCCCTTTCCATTCCATCCCATTCCATTCCGTTCCACTCCACTACATTCCATTCCACTCCACTCCATTCCATTGTAATCCACTCCAGTAGACTCCATTCCACTCCTTTCCTTTCCACTCCACTCCAGTCCATTCCATTGCACTCCAGTCTATTCTTTTTAACTCCAGTCCTTTGCATTCCAATCTACTCCACTCCACTCCTTTTCATTCCATTCCACTCCATTCCATTCCATTCCTTTCTTCTGACAGGATCTCACTCTGTCACTCCTCCTGGTGTGCAGTGGCACAATCTCAGCTCACGTTTCATTTCAACATTCCATTCCATTCCATTGCATTCCATTCCATTCCGCTTCACTCCACTCCACTCCACTCAATTCCACTCCACTAGTCTCCAATCCATTGCATGCCATTCCATTCCAATCTCTTCCATTCCACATCTTTCTTTCGACAGGATCTCCCTCTGTCACACATGCTCAAGAGCAGTGGCAAAATCTCAGCACACATTTCTTCATTCCATTCCGTTATATTCTGTTCCTCTCCACTCCACTCCATTCCACTTCACTCCACTCCATTCCACTCCATTCCATTCCACTCAACTCCACTCCATACCACATCACTAAATTCCATTCCACTCCACTCCAATCCATTCCATACTGCTCCATTCCACTCCACTCCAGTCCATTCCACTCCACTCCATTCCATTCCATTCCACTCCATTGCATTCCACTCCACAGGATTCCATTGCATTCCACTCCATTCCATTCTACTCCACTCCATTCCATTCCACTCCACTCCATTCCATTCCAGTTCACTCCATTCCATTCCATTCCACTCCATTCCACACCACTCCACTGCACACCATGTCCTTCCATTCCATTCCATTCCACTCCACTCCACTCCAATCAATTCCACTCCCTCAACTACACTCCATTACAGTCCACTCCAGTCCTTTCCATTCCATCCCATTACTTTCAATTACACTGCACTCCATTCCATTCCACCCCACTCCATTCCATTCCACTCAACTCCATTCCAATCCTCTCCATTCCACTCCACTCCAGTCCATTCCATTCCACTCCCCTCCATTCCATTCAACTCCACTCCTTTGCACTCCACTCTACTCCACTCCAATCCATTTCATTCCATTTCACTCCATTCCATTACATTCCTTTCTATTGAAAGGATCTCCCTCTGTCACCCATCCTGGTGTGCTCTGGCACAATCTCAGCTCACATTTCATTTCATCATTCCATTCTATTCCTTTCCACTGCACTCCACTCCAATCCACTCAATTCCACTCCACTCCACTCGAATCCATTCTATGCCATTCCATTCCAAACCCTTCCATTCCACTCCTTTCTTTCGACAGGATCTCCCTCTGTCACACAGGCTGAAGAGCAGTAGCACAATATCAGCACAGATTTCTTGATTCCATTCCTTTCCATTCCATTATGGTCCATTCCACTCCACTCCACTCCACTCCACTCCACTCCACTCTATTCCACTCCACTTCACTCCATTCCGTACCACTCCATTCCATGGCATTCCATTCCACTCTACTCCATTACGGTCCATTCCACTCCACTCCACTCCACTCCACTCCACTCTATTCCACTCCACTTCACTCCATTCCATACCGCTCCATTCCATTGCATTCCATTCCACTCTACTCCATTCCATTCATTTCCACTTCACTCCATTCCATTCATTTCCACTTCACTCCATTCCATTCTACTCCACTCCTCTCCATTCCATTCCATTCCAGTCCATTCCACTCCATTCCATTCCACTCCACTCTATTTGATTCCACTCCATTCCATTCCACTCCACTCTATTTGATTCCACTCCATTTTACTCCATTTCATTCCAATCCACTCCACTCCACTCCACTCCATTCCACTCCTGTCCAATCTACTCCATCACAATTCACTCCTTTCCATTCTACTCCACTGTTTTCCAATCTACTCCACTCCATTCCATTCCATTCCATTCCACTGCACTCCATTCCATTCCTTTCCACTTCATTCCATTACATTCCACTCGACTCCATTCCATTACATTCCACTCCACTCCATTCCATTCCATTTCACTAAACTCCATTCCATTCCTTTCCAATCCATTCCACTCCATTCCATTCCATTCCACTCCCCTCCATTCCATTGCACTCCACTCCAATCCACTCCTCTCCACTCCTTTCCACTCCACTCCACTCCATTCAATACCACTCCTCTCCACTCAACACCACTCCACTCCATTCCATTCCACTCCACTCCATTCCGTTCCATTCCTTTCTTTCCACCAGATCTCACTCTGTCACAAAGGCCGTACTGCAGTGGCACAAATTCAGCCCACATTTCTTTTCACCATTCTGTTGCATTCATTCCATCCCATTCCATTCCATTCTATTTCACTCCACTCCACTCCACTCCACTGCATTCCATTCCACTCCATCCCAATCCATTCGACTCCATTCCACTCCACTCCACTCCATTCCATTCCACTCCACTCCATTCCGTTCCATTCCTTTCTTTCCACCAGATCTCACTCTGTCACAAAGGCCGTACTGCAGTGGCACAAATTCAGCCCACATTTCTTTTCACCATTCTGTTGCATTCATTCCATCCCATTCCATTCCATTCTATTTCACTCCACTCCACTCCACTCCACTGCATTCCATTCCACTCCATCCCAATCCATTCGACTCCATTCCACTCCACTCCACTCCATTCCATTCCACTCCACTCCATTCCGTTCCATTCCTTTCTTTCCACCAGATCTCACTCTGTCACAAAGGCCGTACTGCAGTGGCACAAACTCAGCCCACATTTCTTTTCACCATTCTGTTGCATTCATTCCATTCCATTCCATTCCATTCCATTCTATTTCACTCCACTCCACTCCACTCCACTGCATTCCATTCCACTCCATCCCAATCCATTCGACTCCATTCCACTCCACTCCACTCCATTCCATTCCATTCCATTCCATTCCATTTCATTGCATTGCATTCCATTCCTTTATTTTGACAGGTTGTCACTGTGAGACCTAGGCTGGAGTACAGTGGCCCAATTTCAGCTCACATTATATGTCAAATTTTCATTGCATTCTATCTGTTCCATTGCATTCCATTGCATTCCATTCCATTCTATTCCATTCCATTCCAATCCACTCTGTTCCTCTCCACTCCACTACACTCCATTACATCCGATTCTATTCCACTCCACTCCACCCCACTCCACTCCACTTCATTCGATTACATTCCATCCCATTGCATTCCTCTCCATTCCACTTCATTTCACTCTTCTCCACTCCACTCCACTCCACTCTATTCTATTCCATTCCTTTCCACTGCATTCCATTGCATTCATTTTTTTCGAGAGTATCTCACTCTGTCACCAAGTATGTAGCACAGTGGCATCATCTCATCTCACATTCCATTCTGTTACATAACGTCCCATTCCATTCCTATCCGCTCTCCTCCAATCCACTCCATTCTCTTCCATTCCATTCCACTCAATTCCACTCCGCTCCTTTCCATTCCATTCCATTCCATTCCATTCCATTCCATTCCATTCCATTCCATTCCACTCCATTCCATTCCATTCCATTCCACTCCTTTCTTTCGACAGGATCACCCCCTCTCTCATACAGCCTGTAGCGCAGTGGCACAATCTCAGCACACAGTTCTCCGTTCTGTCCCTTTCCATGGCTTTCTGTTCCATTCCGTTCCATTCCATTCCACTCCACTCCACTACATTCCATTACATCCGATTCCATTTTTCTGCATTACACTCCTCTCCACTCCACTGCACTCCACTCCACTCCTTTCCACTCCATCGTGTTCCATTCCACACCATTTCACTGCACTCTACTCCACCCCACTCCACTCCACTTCATTCCATTCCATCCCATCCCATTCCATTCCTCTCCATTCCACTCCACTCCACTTCATTCCATTCCATTCCACCCCATTCCATTCCTCTCCATTCCATTCCACTCCACTTCACTCTACTCCACTCCAGTCCACTGCATTCCATTCCACTCCCCTGCATTCCATTCCATTCCTTACTTTCGAGAGTATCTCACTCTGTCACCCAGCCTGGAGCGCAGTGGCACAATCTCAGCTCACATTTCTTTATTCCATTCCATTCCAATCCATTTCATTCCATTCCATTCCATTGCATTCCATTCCATTGCGTTCCGTGTCTTTCCATTGCATTCTATTGCATTCCATTCCATTCCATTGCACTCCTTTGCATTCCATTCCACTCCTCTGCATTCCATTCCACTCCTCTCCATTACGTTCCACTCCACTTAATTCTGTTCCTAGTCAGCCCACTCCGTTCCACTCCACTCCATTCCATTCCAATCCACTCCAATCCATTCCACTCCACTCCATTCCACTCCACTCCACTCCATTCCACTCCTCTCCACTCCACTCCGTTTCACTCCACTCCAATCCACTCCAGTCTTTTCCTTTCTGTTCCATTCCATTCCACTCCACTCCACTCCATTACACCCCATTCCACTCTATTCCATACCATTCCACTCCACTCCAGTGCGTTCCATTCCACTCCACTGTTTTCCACTCCACTCCATTCCATTCAACTCCACTCTTTTCCACTCCACTCCATTCCATTCCATTCCACTCCATTCCATTCCACTACACTCCATTCCAAACCATTCCATTCCATTCCGTTCCACTCCGTTAGGTTCCACTCCACTCTGTTCCTTTCCACTGCACTCCACTCCCTTCCAAACCACTCCAAACCGTTCCACTACACTCCATTCTCTTCCGCTTCAAGCCATTCCACTCCAATCCACTCCATGCCACTGCACTCCATTCCATTCCACTCCGCTCCCCTCCTTTCCACTCCAATCCATTATATTTCACTCCAGTGTATTCCATTCCACTCCAGTGTATTCCATTCCACTCCACTCTGTTCCATTCCACTCCATTCCATTCCACTCCACTCCCTTCCATTTTTCTGCATTTCACTCCATTCCACTTCATTTCACTCCACTCCACTCCACTCCATTCCACTCCACTCCATTGCATTCCACTCTACTCCACTCCATTCCATTGCACTCCATTCCATTTGCATGCAGTCCATTACATTCCACTCCATTCTACCCCATTCCATTCCAATCCACTCCAGTGCATTCCACTCCACTCCATTCCAACCCATTCCATTCCACTCTATTCCGATCCACTCCACTCCACTCCATTCCACTCCATTCCATTCCACTCCATTCCATTCCTCTCAACTCCACTCCACTCCATTCCATTCCATTCCTCTCAACTCCACTCCACTCCATTCCATTCCACTCCACTACATTCCATTCCAGTACATTCCATTTCATTCCATTCCTTTCCACTCCTCTCCATTCCATTCCACTCCACTCCCTTCCATTCCATTCCATTCCACTCCTCTCCATTCCACTCCAGTCCACACCATTCCATTCCATTCCTCTCTACTTCATTCCACTCCACTCCACTCTATTACATTCCATTCCATTCCACTCCACCCGTTTCCACTCCAGTCCATTCCATTCAATGTCAGTCCATTCCACTCCACACCACTACATTCCATTCCACTCCGTTAGAACTCACTCCATTCCACTCCTTTCCATTCCATTCCACTCCACATCATTCCACTCCATTTCATTCCATTCCATTCCACTCCTGTCCATTTCATTCCATTCTATTCCATTCCACTCCACTTCATTCCACTCCCCTCCTTATCACTCCATTCTATTCCTTTCAACTCCACTCCATGCCATTCCACTCCACTCCATTCCACTCCATTCCATTCCACTCCAATCCACTCCACTCCACTCTACTCTGCTCCATGCCATTCCATTCCACTCCATTACATTCCACTCCGTTCCGTTCCACTCCTCTCCAATCCATTATTCTCCTTTCCATCCCATTCCACTCCATTCGTATCCATTCCACTCCACTCCATTCCATTCCGCTGCACTCCACTATACTCCATTTCATTCCATTCCATTCCAATCCATCACATTCCACTCCACTCCATTCCATTCTACTCCATTCCACTTCATTCCGTTTCATTCCTCTCAACTCCACTCCTTTCCACTTCACTCCATTCCACCCTATTGCTTTCCATTCCATTCCATTCCACTAAATTCCACTCCACTCCACTCCACTCCATTTCACTCCCCTCCTTTCCACTCCAATCCAATCCACTCCACTACACTCCATTCCTCTCACTTCGATTACACGCCACTCCACTCCACTCCATTCCATTCCAATCCACTCCAATCCATTCCACTCCGTTCCTTTCAATTCCATTCCACTCCTCTCCATTCCATTGCATTCCATTCCATTCCACTCCTATCCATTCCATTCCACTCCAATCCACTCCATGCCATTCCATTCCACTCCACTCCACCGAATTCCACTCCACTCCATTCCACTCCATTCCATTCCACTCCATTCCATTAGACTCCATCAAATCCACTCCACTCCACTCTACTCCAGTCCATGCCACTCCACTCCATTCAATTCCACTCCACTCCATTCCATTCCACTCCACTTAACTCCACTGATTCCATTCCATCCCATTGCACTGCATTCGATTCCACTCCACTCCACTCAACTCCGTACACTCCGTTGTATTCCACTCCATTCTATTCCACTCCACTTCACTCGACTCCACTCCATTCCATTCAATTACATTCCATTCCACTCCACTCCACTCCTTTCCACTCCACTCCACTCTCCTCCACTCCATTGCATTCCACTAAACTCCATTCCCCTTCACTCCATTCCTTTCCACTCCATTTTATGACACTCCCCTCACTCCATTGCATAACATTCCATTCCATTTCAATTCATTGCATTCCATTCCTTTCTTTCGACAGGATATCACTCTGTCACTCAAGTTGGAGTTCAGTTACACAATCTCAGCTCACATTACATGTAAACTTTTCATCGCATTGCATTCTATTCCATTGCATTCCATTCCATTCCATTCCATTCCATTCCATTCCATTCCATTCCACTCCGCTCCTCTACATTCCATTCCATTCCACTCCATTCCATTACACTCCTTTCTTTCAAAAGGATCTCCCCTCTGTCACACTGGTTGAAGTGCAGTGGCACAATCTCAGCACACATTTCTCCTTTCCGTTCAATTCTGTTCCATTCTGTTCTGTTCTACACCGTTCCCTTCCACTCCATTTCAGTCCACTACAGTACATTCCATTAGATCTGATTCTATTCCACTCCATTCCACTCCTCTCCACTCCACTGCGCTCCACCCCTCTACATTCCATTCCATCACATTCCATTCTTCTCCATTCCACTGCAGTCCACTTAACCACACTATACTACACTTCATTCCACTCCATCTCGTTCCATTCCATTCCTCTCCATTCCACTCCACTCCACTCCACTGTACTCCAGTCCACTCCATTCCATTCCATTCCATTCCATTCCATTCCATTCCATTCCATTCCATTCCTTTCCATTGCACTGCATTCAATTCCATTCCTTTCCTACAAGAGTATCCCATTCTGTCACCAAGCCTGGAGCGCAGTGGCAAAATGTCAGTTCATATTTCATTATTCCATTCCATTTCATACCATTCCATTCCATTGCATTGCACTGTTTTCCATTCCATTCCATTCCATTCCATTCCATTCCAATCCACTCCACTCTTCTCCACTCCACTCCACTGCACTCCACTCCCATCCACTCCACTCCATTCCATTCCAATCCATTCCATTCCATTCCACTCCATTCCATTCCATTCCATACCACTCCATTCCACTCCATTCCCCTCCACTCCATTCCACCCCACTCCACTCCATTCCCCTCCACTCCATTCCACTCCACTCCACTCCACACAACTCCACTCCACTCCATTCCATTCCATTCCATTCCTGTCTATTTCACTCAACTCCATTCCAATCCACTCCATTCCATTCCACTGCAGTCCACTCTATTCCATTTCATTCCACTCCACTCCACTCCACTCCATTCCACTCCATTCTATTCTACTCCATTCCATTCCACTCCACTCCACTCCACTCCATTCCACTCCACTCCATTCCGTTCCACTCTACTCGACTCCAATACATTCCACTCCACTCCATTGCATTCCACTCCACTCCATTCCCTTCCACTCCATTCCACTCACATTAAATTCCATTTCACTTCACTCCACTCCACTCCATTGCACTACGTTCCAATCCACTGCACGTCATGCCACTCCATTCCATTCCACTCCTCTCCGGTCCAATACACTCCACTCCATTCCAATCCATTCCACTCAACTCCATTCCATTACTTTCCAAACCACTGCATTCCATTCCACTCCACTACCTTCAATTCCAATCCTGTCCATTCCAATCCACTCCACTCCATTCCATTCCATTCCACTGCACTCTTTTCCATTTCTTTACAATCCACTCCATTCTGTTCCACTCCACTTCATCCCACTGCACTCCACTGCACTCCATTCCATTCCAGTCCATTCCACTCCATTCCTTTCCTCTCCATTCCATTCCACTCCACTCCACTCCAATCAACTCCACTCCTTACCATTCCATTCCACTCTACTCAATTCCATAGCACTAAACTCCTCTTCATTCCATTGCACTACACTCCATCCCATTCCACAGCATTCCACTCCTCTCCATTCCATTCCACTCCACTCCAATCCATCCCACTCCACTCCAATCCATCCCACTGCACTCCATTACATTTCGTTCCATTCCACTCTGCTCCACTGCATTCCACTCTGCTCCATTCCATTCCACTCAACTCCACTCCATTCCACTCCACTCCATTCCATTCCACTCCATTCCATTCCACTCCTCTCCACTCCACTCTATTACACTCCACTCCACTCCATTACACTCCACTCCATTCCATTCCACTTCACTCCACTCCACTCCATTCCACTTCACTCCACTCCATTCTATTCCACTCCATTCAGTTACACTCCATTCCACTCCATTGCACTCTATTCCACTGCATTCCATTCCAATCCACTCAATTCAAGTCCATTCCACTCCATTACATTCCACTCCATTACATTCCATTCCACTCCTTTCCACTCCACTCTGCTCTATTCCATTCCATTCCATTCCACTCCACTCTGTTCCATTCCACTCCATTCAATTCCACTCCATTCCACTCCATTGCACTCTTTTCCACTCAATTCCATTACAATCTACACCATTCTGCTCCACTCCGCTCCACTCTAAACCACTCCAATCAAATCCATTCCACTCTACTCCACTCCACTCGATTCCATTGCATTCCACTCCATTGCATTCCACTCCATTCCATTGCATTCCACTCCACACCCTTACATTCAATTCCACTCCATTCCATTCCATTCCATGCCATTCCATTATGTTCCATTCCACTCAATTGCACTCCACTCCACTCCAATCCATTCCATTCCATTTCACTCCTTTCCCTCGACAGGATCTCCGTCTGTCACATGGCTGTAGCGCAGTGGCAAAATCTCAGCACACATTTCTCCATTCCATTCTGCTCCGTTCTGTTCCACTCCATTCTGTTCCGTTCCAATCCATTCCTCTCCACTCTACTCCACTCCACTACATTCCATTACATCCAACTCCGTTCCACTCCATTCCATTCCCCTCAACACCACTGCACTTGACTGCACTCCATTCCACTCCACTCCACTCTATTCCATTCCACTCCATTCCATTCCATTCCATTCCACTCCTCTAGATTCCATTCCACTCCACTCCATTCCATTCCCTCCCATACCACACGTCTCCATTCCATTCCACTCCACTCCATTCCATTCTGCTCCACTCAATTCCATTCCACTCAACTCCACTCCATTCCACTCCACTCCTTTCCATTCCACTCCATCTCATTCCACTCCATTCAATTCCACTCCACTCCTCTCCTGTCCATTCCACTCCACTCCACTCCACCCCATTCCATTCAAATCCACTCCATTACATTGCACTCTAATCCATTCCATTCCATCCCTTTCCACTCCTCTCCATTCAATTCCAGTCCACTCCATTGCATTCCACTCCACTCCATTCCATTCTACTCACCTCCACTCCAGTCCACTCCACTACATTCCATTCCATGCCACTCCATTCCATTCCACTCAACTCCATTCCACTCCACACCAATCCATTCCACTCCACGCCATTCTGCTCCACTCCATTCCATTGCACTCAACTCCACTCCATTCCACTCCACTCCATTCCATTCCACTCCATTCCATTGCATTCCACTCCATTCCCTTCCATTCCTTTCTCTCCAAAGAATCTCACTCTCTCACAAATGCTGGAGTGCAGTGACACAGTCTCAGCTCACCTCTCTTTTCACCATTCCATTGCTATCCATTCCATCCAATTCCATTCCATTCTATTTCACTCCACTTCACTCCAATCCATTCCATTCCACTCCATCCCACTCCATTCGACTCCATTCCACTCCACTTCAATCTACTCCACTCTACTAAACTCCACTCCTTTCAATTCCATTCCTATACATTCCACTCCATTCCATTCCACTCACCTCCATTCCATTCCACTCCATTTCATTCCTTTCCATTCCATTCCATTTCATTCCATTCCACTGCACTCCATTCCTTTCCACTGCATTCCACTCCATTCCATTTCATTCCTCTCCACTCCAATCCACTCCACTCCACTCCATTCAACTCCATTCTATTCCACTCCATTCCATTCCAATCCGTTCCACTCCACTCCACTCCATTCCACTCAACTCCACTCCATTCCACTCTACTCCATTCTGATACACTCTACTCCACTCCATTCCATTGCACTCCATTCCATTACATTCCACTCCATTAAATTCCATTCCACTCCACTCCACTGTGCTCCACTGCATTCGACACCATTCCAATCCACTCCACGCCAAGCCACTCCATTCTTTTCTAGTCCTCTCCATTCCAATGCACTCCACTCCATTCCATTCCGTTCCACTCCACTCCATTGCATTCCTTTCCAATCCACTCCATTGTATTCCACTCCTCTGCATTCCCTTCCACTCCTCTCCATTCCAATCCATTCCACTCCATTTCATTCCTTTCTTTCGACATGATATCACTGTGTCACCCAGGCTGGAGTGGAGTGGCACAATCTCAGCTCACATTACACGTCAACTTTCCATTGCATTGCTTGCTATTCCATTGCATTCCATTGAATTCCAATCCATTCCTTTTAATTCCATTGTATTCCACTTCATACCACTCCACACCACTCCACTCCACTACATTCCATTCCATCCGATTCCATTCCACTCCTTTCCACTCCTCTCCTCTCCAATACACTCCACTCCTATCCATTCCACTCTATCCCATTCCAATCCAATCTATTCCACTGCACACCATACCATCACACTCCACTCCACTTCCTTCCATTCCATTCCATCCCATTCCATTCCTCTCCATTCCACTACACTACACTTCACTCCACTCCACTCCAGTCCACTCCATCCCAATACATGCCACTGCATTCCATTACATTCCTTTCTTTCTAGATTATCTCCCTCTGTCACCCAGCCTGGAGTGCAGTAGCACAATCTCAGCTCACATTTCATTATTCCATTCCCATCCATTCCATTTCATTCCATTCCATTCTACTCCAATTCATTCCATTCCATTACATTCCATAATAGTCCACTCCACTCCACTCCAGTACT
This sequence comes from Pongo pygmaeus, assembly GCF_028885625.2. Classification (NCBI taxonomy): domain Eukaryota; kingdom Metazoa; phylum Chordata; class Mammalia; order Primates; family Hominidae; genus Pongo; species Pongo pygmaeus. The sequence continues at coordinate 10,828,215 of NC_072390.2, forward strand.
TTCCATTCCACTACACTCCACTCCACTGCACTCCATTCCACTCCACTCCATCCCATGCCATAGCATTCCACTCCTGTCCATTCCATTCCACTCAACTCAATTCCATTCCACTCCACTCCACACCACTTCACTCCAATCCATTCCATTCCACTCCACCCAATTGCACTCCACTCCATTCCATTCCACTCCAATCTACTCCACTCAACTCCACTCCATTCTATTCCACTCCACTCCATTCCACTCCACTCCACTCCATTAAACTCCACTCCGTTCCATTCCACTTCAGTCCACTCCACTCCACTCCGTTCCATTCCACTCCATTCCATTACACTCTATTCCACTCATTTGCACTCTATTCCACTCCATTCAATTCTAATCCGCTCCATTCAATTCCATTCCACTCCATTCCATTCCACTCCAGTCCACTCCATTCCATTCCACTCCACTCAACTCCAATCCACTCCAATCCAATCCATTCCACTCCACTCCACTCCACTTGATTCCATTGCATTCCACTCCATTGCTTTCCACTCCATTCCATTACATTACACTCCACACACTTCCATTCCATTCCACTCCATTCTATTCCATTCCAGTCCATTTCCATCCATTCCATTCAACTCAATTCTACTCCACTCCACTCCAATCCATTCCATTCCATTTCACTCCTTTCTTTTGACAGGATCTCCATCTGTCATAAGGCTGTAGCATAGTGGCACAATCTCAGCACACATTTCTCCGTTCTGTTCCACTCCGTTCTGTTCCATTCCATTCCGTTCCATTCGAATCCATTCCACTCCACTCTACTCCAACTGACTACATCCATTTCATCCGATTCCGTTCCACTCCATTCCAAACCCGTCCACACCACTGCACTCCACTATACTCCATTTGACTCCACTCTATTCCATTCCACTACATTCCATTCCATTCCATTCCACTCCTCTAGATTCTATGCCACTCCCCTCCATTCCATTCCATCCCATTCCATGCCTCTCCATTCCATTCCACTCCACTCCATTCTATTCTACTCCACTCAATTCCATTCCACTCAACTCCACGCCATTCCACTCCACTCCATTCCATTTCACTCCATATCAATTCACTCAATTCCATTCCACTCCTCTCCCCTCCACTCCATTCCATTCAACTCCACTCTATTCCATTGCACTCCACTCCATTCCATTCCATCCCTTTCCACTCCTCTCCATTCCATTCCACTCCACTCCATTGCATTCCACTCCACTCCATTCGATTCTACTCAACTCAACTCCAGTCCACTCCACTCCATTCCATTCCACTCCAGTCAACTCCATTCCACTCCACAACAGTCCATTCCACTCCACGCCATCCTGCTCCACTTCATTCCATTGCACTCAACTCCACGCCATTCCACTCCACTCCATTCCATTCCCCTCCATTCCATTGCATTCCACTCCATTCCATTCCATTCATTTCTTTCCAAAGGATCTCACTCTGTCACAAATGCTGGAGTCCAGTGATACAATCTCAGCTCACCTTTCTTTTCACCATTCCATTGCATTCCATTCCATCCTGTTCCGTTCCATTCTATTTCACTCCACTACACTCCACTCCATTCCATTTCACTCCATCCCATTCCATTCGACTCCATTCCACTCCACTTCAATCCACTCCACTCCACTCCATTCCATTCGACTCCATTCCACTCCATTCCATTCCAATCCACTCCATTCCATTCCACTGCAGTCCACTCCATTCCATTCCACTGCTTTCCACTCCATTCCATTTCATTCCTCTCCACTCCAATCCACTCCAATCCACTCCATTCCACTCCAATCTTTTCCACTCTGCTCATTCCATTCCACTCTATTCCACTCCAATACACCCCACTCCACTCCATTCCATTCCTCTCCACTCCATTACATTCCACTGCATTCCACTCCATTAAATTCCATTCCACTCCACTCCACTAAGCTCCACTCCATTCGACTCCATTCCAATTCACTCCATGCCACGCCACTCCATTGCATTCCACTCCTCTCCATTCCATTTCACTCTACTCCATTCCATTCCATTCCACTCCACTCCATTCCATTCCTTTCCAATCCACTCCATTCTATTCTACTCCACTCCACTCCCTTCCACTCCACTCCATTCCATTCCTTTCCAATCCACTCCACTCCCTTCCACTCCACTCCATTCCATTCCTTTCCAATCCACTCCATTCCATTCTACTCCACTCCATTCCCTTCCACTCCTCTCCATTCCAATCCACGCCATTCCATCTCATTCCTTTCTTTCGACAGGATATCACTGTGTCACCCAGGCTGGAGTGGAGTGGCACAATCTGAGCTCACATTTAAAGTCAACTTTCCATTGTATTGATGCTATTCCGTTGCATTCCATTGCATTCCATTCCATTCCATTGCATTCCATTCCATTTAATTCCATTCCCTTCCACTCCGTACCAATCCACACCACTCCACTACATTCCATTACTTCCAATTCCATTCCACTCAATTCCACTCCTCTCCTCTCCAATGCACTCCACTCCTATCCATTCCACTTCAACCCATTCCAATCTGCTCCATTCCACTGCAGACCACACCACCACACTTCACTCCACTTCATTCCATTCCATTCCAACCCATTCGATTCCTCTCCATTCCACTCCACTCCACTTTACTCCACTCCACTCCAATCCACTCTATTTCATTCCATTCTATTCAATGCCACGGCATTCCATTTCATTCCTTTCTTTCTAGAGTATCTCTCTCGGTCACCTAGCCTGGAGCGCAGTGGCACAATCTCAGCTCACATTTCATTTTTCCACTCCTTTCCATTCCATTCCATTCCATTCCACTCCAATTCATTCCATTCCATTCCATTCCACTTCAGTCCACTCCAGTGCATACCACTCCACTCCACTCCACTCCACTGCATTCCAATCCACTCCACTCCACTCCATTCCATTCAACTCCACTCCACTCCATTCCACCCCATTCTATTCCACTCCACTCCACTCCATTCCACTCCATTCCCCTCCACTCCACTCAACTGCACTCCACTCCACTTCACTCCACTACACTGCACTCCACTCCATTCCACTCCACTCCACGCCACTCGATTCCACTCCATTCCATTCCATTCCACACCCCTCCATTCAATTCGACTCCACTCCATTCCATTCCACTGCATTCCATTCCATTCCACTCCATTTCATTCCATTCCACTCCATTTCATTCCATTCCACTCCATTTCATTCCATTACACTACACTCCATTCCACTCCACTCCACTCCATTCCATTCCACTCCATTCCACTCCACTCCACTCCACTCTACTCCATTCTATTCCACTCTACTCCACTCCATTCCATTCCTCTCCATTTCATTCCATTGTATTCCATTCCACTCCTCTTCATTCCATTGCACTCCATTCCATCCAATTCCATAGCATTCCACAACTATCCATTCCATTCCACTCCACTGCACTCCTTTCCACTCCACTCCACTCCTTTCCACTCCACTCCATTCCACTCTACTTCTCTCCACTCCATTCCATTCCACTCCACTGCACTCCACTCCACCCTACTCTACTCCACTCTACTCCACTCCACACCATTCCATTCCATTCCTTTCTTTCCACAGGATCTCACACTGTCACAAAGGCTGGAGTGCAGTGGCACAATCTCAGCTCACATTTCTTTTCATCATTCCATTGTATTCCATACTATCCCATTCCATTCCATTCTATTTCACACCACTCCACACCATTCCATTCCACTCCATCCCGTTTAATTCGAATCCATTCCACTCCACTCCACTCCACTCCACTCCATTCCAATTCATTCCATTCCATTTCACTCCATTGCATTCCAATCCTTTCTTTTGACAGGATATCACTGGGTCAGCCAGGCTGGAGTGCAGTGGCACAATCTCAGCTCACATTACAAGACAACTTTCCATTGCACTGCATTTTATTTAATTACATTCCATTGCTTTCCACTCCATTCTATTCCTTATCATTCCATTCAATCCATTCCATTCCATGCCGTTCCATTCCATTCCACTCGACTCCACTCCACTTCCCTCCATTCAACTCCACTCCTCTCCACTCCACTCCATTCCATTCCACTCCACTCCACTACATTCCATTCCAATCCATTCCATTCCCTTCCACTCCTCTTCATTACATTTCACTCCACTCCATCCCATTCCATAGCCTTGCACTCCTTTCCATTCCATTCCACTCAACTCAATTCCATTCCACTCCACTCCAGTCCATTCCACTCACTCCACTCCATTCCACTCTACTTCTCTCCACTCCACTCCACTCCACTGCACTCCACTCTACTCCACTCCACTCCATTCCATTCCATTCCATTCCACTCTATACCATTCCATTCCTTTCTTTCCACAGGATCTCACACTGTCACAAAGGCTGGAGTGCAGTGGCACAATCTCAGCTGACATTTCTTTTCATCATACTATTTCATTCCATTCCATCCCATTCCATTCCATTCTGTTTCACTCCACTCCACTCCACTCCACACAATTCCATTCCACTCCATCTCATTCCATTCGAGTCCATTCCACTCCACTCTACTCCACTCCACTCCACTCCATTCCACTCAATTCTGTTCCATTCCATTTCACTCCATTGCATGCCATTCCTTTTTTTCCAAAGGATATCACTGTGCCAGCCAGGCTGGAATGCAGTGGCACAATCGCAGCTCACTTTACAAGACAACTTTCCATTACATTGCATTCTATTCCATTACATTCCATTCCAATCAATTCCATTCCATTCCATTCCATTCCATTCCATTCCAATCCATTCCATTCCACTCCGTTCCACTCCACTCCAATCCACTCCACGCCACTCCACTCCACTCCTGTCCACTCCATTAAATTCCATTCCATTGCATTTCACTCCATTGCATTCCATTCCCTTCTTTCGACAGTATGTCACTGTGTCTCCCAGGCTGGAATGCAGTGGCACAATCTCAACTCTCATTACATGTCAACTTTCCATTGCATTGCATTCTATTCCATTGCATTCAATTTCATTAAATTCCATTCCATTCCATTCCATTCCATTCCAGTCCATTGCATTCATTGCCATTCCATTCCATTCCGTTCCACTCCACTGAACTCCATTACATTCCATTACAACCGATTCCATTCCATTCCATTCCTCTCCTCTCCACTTCACTGGACTCCACTCCATTCCACTACATCACATTCCATTCTGCTCCATTCCACTGCAATCCACTCCACCCCAATCCACTCAACTTCATTTCATTTAATTCAATTCCATTCCCTTCCTCTCCATTCCATTCCACTCCACTTCACTCGGCTCCACTCCAATCCACTCCATTCCGTGGCATTCCATTCCATTCCACTGCATTCCATTCCATTCCTTTCTTTTGAAAGTATCTCACTATGTCTCCCAGCCTGGAGCGCAGTGGCATTATCTCAGCTCACATTCCATTATTCCATTCCGTTCCATTCCACTCCATTCCATTCAATTCCACTCCATTCCATTCCATTCCATTGCACTCCGTTCCACTCTCCTCCACCCCACTCAACTCTACTCCATTCCACTCCATTCCGTTCCATTCCATTCCAATATGTTCCATCCCACTATGTTCCATTCCTTTCCTTTCCATTCAATTCCATCCCATTCCACTCCATTCCACTCCCTTCCATTCCACTCCATTCCACTCCCTTCCATTACACTCCATTCCACTCCAACCACTACACTCCTCTCCACTCCACTTCACTCCACCTCATTCCACTCTGTTCCATTCCATTACACTCCACTCTGTTTCACTACTCTCCACTCCATTCCAATCCACTCCACTCCACTCCAATCGACTACACTACACTACATTCCATGAAATTCCACTCCGCTCCACTCTACTCAAATCCATTCCATTCCATTCCACTCCGCTACATTCCATTCCACTCCATTCTATTTCACTCCTTTCCAATTCTTTCCACTCCACTCCATTCCAGTCCACTCCACTCCATTTCTCTCCACTCCACTCCATTCCAGTCCACTCCACTCCACTTCTCTCCACTCCACTCTACTCTGCTCCTTTTTACTCCACTGCATTCCATTCCACTCCATGCCATTCCATTCCCTTCTGTTCCACTCCCCTCCAGTCCATTGCACTCCATTCCATTCCATCGCTTTCCATTCCACTCCTCTGCATCCAATCCACTCCACTCCACTCCAATGCATTCCACTCTACTCCACTCCATCCCATTCCTCTCTACCCCATTTCGTTCCACTCCACTCCACTCCAATACATTTACCTCCACTCCATTCCATTCCACTCCATTCCATTCCATTCCATTCCACTACACTCCAATCCACTCCACTCCACTCCTTTCCATTTCACTCCGCTCCATTCCATTTCACTACACTCCATTCCGTACCATTCCACTCCATTCCATTTCATTCCAATCCATTCCATTTCACTGCACTCCCTTCCAATCCACTCCATTCCACTCCACTCCAGTCCACTCCACTCTAATTCATTCCATTCCATTCCATTCCAATCCCTTCCATTCCATTCCATTCCAATCCATTCCATTCCATTCCTTGCTTTCCACAGGATCTCACTCAGACACAAAGGCTGGAATGCAGTGGCACAATCTCAGCGCACATTTCTTTTCACCTTTTCACTGCATTCCATTCCATCCCATTCCATTCCATTCTAATTAACTCCACTTCACTCCACTCCACTCCATTCCTTTCCACTCCATCCTGTTCCATTTGACTCCATTCTACTCCACTCCACTCCACTCGACTACACTCCAATCCACTCCACTCCACTCAACTCCACTACAATCCACTCTACTCCATTCCATTCCATTCCATTCCATTTCCCTCCATTGCATTACATTCCTTTCTTTCAACAGTGTATCTCTGTGTCAGCCAGGCTGGAGTGCAGTGGCCCAATCTCAGCTCACATTACATTATTACATTCCTTTCCATCTAATTCCATTCCATTACCTTCCATTCCATGCCGTGCCAATCCATTCCAGTCCACTCCACTGCACTCCACTACATTCCATTCCATTCCATTCCGTTCCATTCCATTCTATTCCATTCCATTCCACTCCACTCCATTCCACGTCACACCATTAAATTTCATTCCATTCCATTCCATTCCAACCAATTGCATTCCATTACACTCCTCCTCTCCATTCCATTACACTTCATTCCACTCCACTCCATTCCTGTCCATTCCTCTCCACTCCAATACCCTCCATTCCATTGAACTCCATTCCACTCCACTCCATTCCTTTCCATTGCATTCCATTTCATTCCAGTCTATTCCATTCCCCTCGACTCCATTCTATTCCATTACACTCTACTCCCCTCGATTCCACTACACTCCAGTCCATTCCTCTCCACTCCCCTCGATTCCACTACACTCCAGTCCATTCCTCTCCACTCTACTCCATTCCACTACAATCCATTCCACTCCACTCCATTCAATTCAATTCCATTACATTCTACTCCATTCCACACCACTCAACTCCACTCCAATCCATTCCATTCGATGCCATTCCACTCCATTCCTTTCCACTCCATTCCATTCTAGTCCACTACCCTCCATTCCACTAAAATCCATTCAATTCAATTCCATTCCATTCCACTCCATTCCGCTCCACTCCATTCCATTCCACTCCACTCCATTCCATTCCATTCCACTCCACTCCATTCCATTAGATTCAATTCCACTCCATTCCTTTCCACTCGACTCCATTCTAGTCCACAACGCTCCACTCCACTCTACTCCATTCAATTCCATTTCAGTCCATTCCACTCCAAGCCACTCCACTCCATTGCATTCCATTCCACTACACTCCATTGTTTTCCATTCAATTCCACTGTAATCCACTCCTCTCCACTCTCTTCCACTCCATTCCATTCCACTCCATTCCACTCCACTCCATTCCATTCCATGCCACTCCACTCCTCTCCAGTAAACTCCATTCCAATCCACTCTTCCCCGTTCCGTTACATTCCATTTGACTCCATTCCACTCCAATCCATTCCACTCTATTCCACTCCATTCCACTCCATTACAGTAAACTCCACTCCACTCCACTACATTCCACTCGACTAAACTCCACTAAATTCCATTACATCCCATTCCACTCCTGGCCCTTCCATTCCACTCCATTCCAGTCCATGCCTCTCTGCTCCATTCCACTCTATTCCATTACACTCCATTCCATTCCACTCCTTTCCACTTGTCTCCATTATGTTCGACTCCACTCCACTCCACTCCATTCCAATCCACTCCATTCCATTCCACTCCATTCGCCTCCAATCCACTCGATTCCACTCCAGTCCAATCTTTTTCTTTCCATTCCCCTCAAATCCATTCGTCTCCACTCCACTCTACTACCCTAAACTCCACTACATTCCATTCCATTCCATTCCATTCCAATTCATTCCATTCCACTCCACTCCTTTCAGGTCCACTTCACTCTATTCTGCTCCAGTCCATTTTAATCAATTCCATTCTATTCCTTTCCATTCCACTCCTCTCCATTCCATTCCAATCCACTCCATTCCATTCCATTACACTTCACTTCACTCCTCTCCATTCCACTCCATTCCACTGCACTCCTCTCCACTCCACTCCATTGCACTCTATTCCATTCCATTCCATTGCATTCCACTCCACTCCACTCCACTCCATTCCATTCTACTCAACTCCACTCTACTCCATTCCGTTTAAATCAACTCCATTCTATTCCACTTCATTACACTGCAATTCACTCCATTCCACTCCACCCAACTCCATTTCATTCTACTCTACTCCATTACACTCCACTCCACTCCCTTCAACTTCACTCCACTCCACTCCATTCCGTTCCATTCCACTCCATTCCACTCCATTCAAATCCACTCCACTCCATTCCACTCCATTGCACTCCATTCCATTCCAATAAACCCCACTCCACTCCATTCCTTTCCATTCCACTCCATTCCACTCCTCTCCACTCTATTCCATTGCATTCCACTCCAATCCAGTCCTTTCCACTTAACTCGGTTCCATTCTACTCCACTCCACTCCATTTCATTCCACTCTGTTCCATTCCAGTACATTCTACTCCATTCCACTCCATTCCACTCCACTCCATTTGATTAAATTCCATTCCACTCCACTTCAATCCTATCCATTCAAATCCATTCAATTCCATTCCACAGCAGTCCACTCCATTCCACTCAAATCCACTCCATTCCATTCCTATCCATTAAACTCTATT